>NC_090753.1:89400574-89425821 GCF_036898095.1 Palaemon carinicauda | reverse complement strand
CAATCAAATACGGGTCAAGTTTGTGGAAGCTGGCCCACGTGGGCCAGCGTTGAACCCGGGAAGGCCTTACAAGAGAGACCGGAAATGTGGGGAGGGGGTAGTTGAAAAGTGATGGATAGTATAAAAAAAAAAATCATGATCGCAGGTCTTTCAAGATGTTTACAGGACACATTGATTTCGTATGTACAAATTTATAAGTCATTCGTATTTTGATAAACCAAATACTGATGGCTTTTTGCTTAGCTCACGACGAATCAACAGGTTCGAACTGCAACAGAACCCGAAGATTATCCCAATCCATTGCATGAGGCTGCAAATGAATAGCGATTCTTACTACGCTCCTCTCTCTCTCCACACAAACGTCCCCGCTCGGAGGGCGAGCCCGTGGAGTGGATGGAATTCAGGTGACCAAGAGTATATACACAAGGAGGAGGAGATGAAGGGTGTCAGGAGGAGGAAGAGGAGGAGAAGGGAGCAACTCTATTTCTTCCCTCATTCAGTGATGGTGTAACGAGAACGCACATACGTACGAACACAAAACGACCAAGGGCAACTACCACGGACCGTATGTGTCTCTCGTTGCACCACCACCAAGAACCGTCTAACAACTAGCACCGATTCACAAACACACACACACACCCTCATAGCCGGCGCTCTCACTCACTCACTCCCTCTCTCTCTCTCACTCAACAACGGAGATCCCTCTACTAGTGTCTACGTCACTATGACGTCATACACGGTCTCACGCACGTGGTCCCGTCTCTCCGGGGCCATCTCCCCCCTCCCCGCCTTTCACTGGGTCAATGCCAAGGTTACAGGGCTTTACTACTACAACGACGACGACGAATCCCCCCCCCCCTTCAAAACCCCCTTTTACCTCCTCCCCATAACAACATCCAACGTATACGCGCGCACACGCACAAACGTACTGTACCGACCAACCAACGTTTCCCCCCGTCATCTATAGTCCAGACTGGCAGTCCTAGACTTTCCCGAATAACCAAACCACGTTGGAGGCAGTAAGCTCGCGACAAGGAAGTCCCCTTCTATGTTCCTTAAGACGGACGAGTTCCATGACCTACACTTAGGACAGGAAGATTGACTAACCACAGTGACCTATGATCTAGAGTTCTAGACCTTATCTAAAAGGTGACCCAAGCGCTCACATACCCTCAGACTGAGATCATCATAGCTACCTTGCAATCAAGGTGATGGCTAACCAGGAGGGCCTTATGGGTGCCATGCAATGCCTGATAGCAAATCATATTGGACTGGACATTTTGAAGATGGGACCAAGCAAGGTCAACCAGCATCCAATTGCTTCTCTTGAAAAAAGCTAGTTGGACTATGAGGTCAAGGTTATAGTTGAACAGCAAGAAAGAAGACAGGAAGAGAGAAAAGAGATTAAGTAGAAGGATATATAACAAGTGCAGTTAAGGAGAAAATTAATATATACCCAAGTAATGCTACAACAGTAATTAAGATCTTAAACAGCTCCAAATGAGCAATTGGCAAAAATGAACTGGAGATTATCAATAATAAACCTGTTACCAATAAGGAACAAACATTATACCCACAGAATCGAGCAATCCAAAACACATATCCCTAAAAGGTCCTTTTGGCATAGCACATTTCAAACGTTTTGTGTAGAGATATTATTTTGAGCCTTTCAACTCTTACGCGCTGGAAGATTTAATACGAACGTTTTATCTCGTGTGTTGAGATTTTCATTTCGAACGTTTAGATCTTATGTAGAGAGATTTATATTTCGAACGTTTCAGCTGTGTAGAGAGATTTTAATTTCGAACTATTTAGCTCTTGTGGAGATTATTATCATTTCGAACGTTTTAGCTCGTGAGTTCAGAAATGTTTATTTCGAAAGTTTTAGCTCTTGAGTTCAGATATTTTTATTTCTAACGTTTCAGCTCTTGTGTTGAGATCTCTAGTTCGAACGCTTTGGCTCCTGTGTTGAGTTTTATTTCGATCATTTTAGCACGGTGGAAATTTTTATTTCTAACGTTTTAGCTCGTGTGAGATATTTTTATTTCATCTGTTGAGTTTTATTTCGAACGGTTTAGCTCTTGTGTAGAGCTTTTTATTTCAAACGTTTTACCTCGTGTGATACTTTCATTTCGAAAGTTTTAGCTCCTCTATTGAGTTTTACTTCAAACGTTTTAGGTCTCAGGTGTTGATATCACTTTATTTCGGACGTTTTAGCTCTCCTGTGTTGGTATCAGTATTTCGAACGTTTTAGCTCCCCTGTTGATATTACTTTATTTCGAACGTTTTAGCTCTGTACGTTGGAACTTCACACATTTACAAATAAATTGAAATAAAACGTCACTTCGATTCATTGACTCAATGACTAGTTTTTCAAGGGTTAAAATTTATAAAAAAATCAATTTAACTAAATACACCAGGAAATCAAATTACCAAACCACGAATTCTCTTACAATGATCAGATCCTCAAAATAACCTCGATAGGTGAATAACAGCTTCCCATGTCACGAATCAATACGAGGTAGGGATAGCAGTCACACCACAAAGCTAAATTTCAGTCCCAAGAAATAATAATACACCAATGTTTTTTCATTCCACACGGTGGAGAAGAAAATCACATAGTTTTTGATAGAAAACAATTTCCACTTGAAACTTAAAACAAAAACGACAAAATTGAAGGTTACTTAAATTCAATTAAACATATGAAAATTATATGTTTAACTACTTCTCAAACCATTATATTTTGTTTTCAATCATGTGCATTCAAACAATGAAGTTCAAGCTCGTGAAGTTTGTTTAGACCCAGACATAGGCTCAATTTGAAAGGTAGGGGACTCCCCAAATGTAGGCAGGTATGCCTGCCTATAGGCCTTGGATCCTCCTAGCTATAGGCATAACCCACGAAGGATAAGCAACCTGCTCAACCTTGAGGGAAAGTTAAAAGGCACGTAGTAAAAAAAAAAGTTCGAATAACCGAAGCTGTACACGAGAAATTTCAGATTGAAAATGAGAGAGAGAGAGAGAGAGAGAGAGAGAGAGAGAGAGAGAGAGAGAGAGAGAGAGAGAGAGAGAGAGAGAGAGAGAGAGAGAGAGAGAGAGAGAGAATTAACGGTGTTTCTGGTAGACGTAGAAAGCATCCCACTTAGTAATATCTACTGTAGTAACACTGCTGCTGGCTGGCCGGAGACATTCAAAGCAACGTCCGTCGTCAGTTTGCGGGGGAGATATCACGGTGGAGGTATACCATCATCTGTAGTGAGTGTGCACGAAGGGGGAGAGAGAGGATTGAATGCAGCAGCAGCAGCCACGGCCCTTCGTATGTGTGTGTGCGAGAGTTAGAGTATATATGTGAGCGCGCGCGCACAGGGCCAGCCAAGAGCGACTCCGTTCATTCGGAGGCAATATCAGCCCCTGAATGAGTTTGGTCGCCACGCTGTCTGTGTCTGCTGCTGGCCTCCTCAGACTTCCTTCTTCCTCATACACACTCCCTCTCTCTCTCTCTCTCTCTCCCTCGAACACATGCCCTCTCTCTCCCTCCCCCTCCCACATACAAATCTCCAATCTCGCGGGCCCTCACCACTCCCTCCCACCATGACCTACACTACTGCCTACCTCTACCGTTCACCTGCACACAGCGCATGTCACTCCTATCACAGATACTTCCACGTGTCGTCACACCAAAACAATAACAGCGCATGCATGCGTACATATGTAAACAAAGATTTCCCAAACCGAAAGGAAGGGGGAGGAAGGAAGGATAAGTTTCTAAGAGGCCCCATGACAGCTGAGCCTTCTTTCACTCCAAGACCTAAACGGTCAAGCACTCTCACAAACTTCCTTTACTTTCAAAACGATGACAACATATAATCTCATGACAAAAACCTGGTTGTTATACTGTTGATTAAAAAATCACCTGCCTGATTTTTAATGAAATACGGTATACCCATCTTATAGAACCTAAAACTTCAAGCAATCACATGACAGTTTATGAATGGATTCATAATCACTCAAATAAAAGTTAAACCTTATTAGCCAGGGTTTAATACTTGAATCCAATTGATTTCACACACAAAAAAATGCTGATTAAATGGATAATTGACAGTACTGTAATTCGTTACTATACGGTACTGTAACTCGGTAATTTAATGATATACAGTAGTGTAATTCGTTAATTTCATGCCTTTTGTCTGAAAATAGTCCAAACGAGAATAGATGCTCGTTTGTATGTATTCATACATACATGCTACTAAATGACACATACATCTATCTATAGACACTACTTTCCTAGTTTTGAGAATGAGAAATTGTCAAGTGAATTTTATATAGTCCTGTTTTCAGGACTGGATATTTCTAATAAAGGGTTTAAAACTTCTAACCATAACTAAATTATGTGCAAACAAAACAATTATTTCCTTTAAACATTTGACTGAGAGAGAGAGAGAGAGAGAGAGAGAGAGAGAGAGAGAGAGAGAGAGAGAGAGAGAGAGAGAGAGAGAGAGAGGTGGATATTTCTAATAAAGGGTTTAAAACTTCTAACCATGACTAAATTATGTGCAAACAAAACTATTATTTCCTTTAAACATTTGACTGAGAGAGAGAGAGAGAGAGAGAGAGAGAGAGAGAGAGAGAGAGAGGAGAGAGAGAGAGGAGAGAGAGAGAGAGAGAGAGAGAGAGAGAGAGATTTCTTTTCCCAACATCTGGAGTTTATGAAACTAACTACTTCACCATTCTTCTCTAGTCTCGGGTAGTGCCATAGCCTTTGTACCATGGTCTTCCACTGTCTTGGGTTAGAGCTCACTTGCTCTAGGATACACTCGGACACAGTATTCTATCTTATTTCTCTTGTTTTGTTAGTTTATAGTTAATAGTTTATATAGGGCATATTTATTCTAATGTTGTTAATATTTCTAAAATACTTCCTTTCCTCACCGGGCTATTTTCCCTGTTGGAGCAACAGGGCTTATAGCATCCTGCTTTTCCAACTAGGGTAGTAGCTTAAAAAAGTAATAATAATAATAACCAAGTTTCCACATTGGCTTCCTCCAATTGTCACCCGCTCTATGAAGTGACAATTAGTAATCCTAAGTATGAAAAGACTGGCAAATTGCTTTCACTCTACTCTTAATTTTCAGAAGGCCTACAGCTGCTTTTATATACGACTTATCCTTATACTTCTCTAGGAGGCACATTATCTAGAGTAAAGCCTTACCCCTCTACCTTTTTCATCCTATGTATTTGTTTGGTATGGGTATGCGACCCAATCCCCTCAGAGCTATAGAGTAGTAATAAAATTACTTATTCCATTATAACCAGGAATAAGTTTCTTGGGAACTTTCTTCAAGTTACAAGAGACTATCAAAAACCCATAATATTTAAGATTTTGTATTACAGACTATGCCTCAAAACCCAATGTCCCCATAAACTTTATTAAAAATAGTATTCAATATATATATATATATATATATATATATATATATATATATATATATATATATATATATATATATATATATATATATATATATATATATAAAACTGGGAAAACACAGGATACACACGTTTTTCCAAATTATATAAAAAAACTTGACCACAATAGACACACAGCTCTTCTAAAAACAAACACCTTTTACTCCCCATACACACACAAACTCCTCTAAAAAAATGAACACATCTAGAAAAACCACTACATTGGCGCTATCCTTCCATACTGAACACCCTCCTTAACTGTCACAAATAATGCTCACTTCTGACCAAGATTCAACAATAACACTTACCTTATGTAGATATGCTTCAGGGCAGTTGAGGAATTTATACATCCAGACGGTAGACGGAAATCCTCTAGAATGTCTTCCCACTCTGCACGGGCATTCACCTATTGAAGATGCAAGAAAAAAGGTAAAACATTAGCATTTAGGAAGAAAATTTAATCAAAAATAATTTTATAATGCTCCCTTCTCTAGGCTTTACACTTGGAGAGCAAATGATAATAGTACAACACTGGAAAATACTGATTTCTCTTCAAAGGTAAAACATTTGAAATAAAATTCACTGGTTTCACTTAGTACTGAACGTTTATAATTCAAAAACTCGGAGCTTGGATTACTTGCAAATATACTAAACATTATCCTATATTAAAAACAATCAATGCATAGTAAGCTTAAGACGATACTAGCTATGAATATGTTAATACACCTAATAAATAACCTGAAAACAAGTTAAAAGTGCTTCGATAATGTTGATTTCAAAACTGACACAAATTACTTTGATAATGTAAATGACTAAGATTGTATTCACTAAAATCTTAAAGATCCTGTAGGACACAGGACACAGGATTTCCATGTCTGAAGGACCAAGAAACCAGCCCTTAAATTAGGTAGTTAAGAGTATCTATGACATACTGTAATCTGATGAAACAAACATTTACAACAATCATGTTGCCAAGGTCAATAAAATATCCTTTGGTGACAAAATACGATGTAATAGTGAAGCCTAATTTTGTTCCCATCAGTAGTTAAACCATTTCCTTTTATGACAAGCCTCGAATCTTGGAAGATGATCTAGTACATGATATACCTTAGTACCTGTCTCAAGACTTCTTTTTTTCAAATTAATATAACTACTGGTACCTGTACATACAACTATGTCTAACCATCGCCTTTATATTAATATAACATCTCAAAAATATGTTGCATACTTAAACTAAAGAACCATTTTCTCCATTTTACAAGAGCAAATGAAAAGGCATATCAAGAATAAAGTTGTCAACAATATTTTCCATACATTAACTGGAGTTTACACAATACATTTAAGAGAAAATTAGCTACTTCCGATGTAATAGAGGAACACAATACTGAATCTTTCAAATGCCACATATGCAAGACATATTAGTGGGATGAAATCAACACTATTTATAACTATTAACAGGATATACATTTACTTCTTAGACACCACACCCTCTCACACTTACAGTAGTACCTTCCAACTACATTAAATGGGTTAAATTAATTCTGTAACTCAGCTTATGAAGAAATAAAATTAAGTTTCTCAAGGTTTCCAGGCAAAATTTTTATCCCATCAGTTATGTACTGGGTGCATAAACTGTAAACTCAAACTGGAATTTATCAAATTCCTGGAAACAAAAAAAATATCTTCGAAACTTATAGAAATTACAATTTTCATATACTGGTCTCCAAGAAAAACCATACAGAACCATTTAGAAAACTATTCTAAAAAAAAAATCAAGAGTTGTTCCCTAAAGATATGAAATCATTAAACACTTCCAAGATCATCACAAAAATCTAAAAACTCTTCATAACTGCTCTATGAATAGGAGCACATTCAAAATAACATGACATCACTATTTAAGAAAAATTCTTATATCATTATTACCATGACTTTATGAAAATCCCAGGAATTATACTAAACCAAATTCAGAGTTATTGCTCTTTTAAGATTATTCTGTAGCTTTTGACAGTTTAACCAAATCATCTGAATAAATTACTAATAAACATCCTAACATTTAACTTTCAAAAGAAAAAACTCCTTCAATAGAAAAATCCAAGTCATTAGACTATCTTTATTCAACCTAGATAGTGTACTGTATTATACAAATGGGCCGTGGTGCTCCCTTTATACCTACCAAACACAACTCTACATGAAATGATATTCCCTCTAGAAATTCATTAGCTCTTGCCTTAGACTTGAGTAAAGATTGGAAATGTCCATCACTAGCAATATCTTGGACGAGAGTTCAAGACATGCTCAAGTTAGATTTTTAGTAGCGTCACTAATCTCACCAACAGTGAGAGCTAGAAATGGGGTGGTTTGGAGGAGCCTATAGGTCTACCTGTTGAGTCGTCATTAGCCATTGCCTGGGCCTCCCTGGTCCCAGTATGATGGAGAAGGGGCTTGGCTACTGATCATATGTAGGATATAAACAATGTTGTGTTCCTTGCTTCTGCCATTCATAAGGTACTTTAACAACGCCCCCCCCCCCCCCCCCCACCCCATAAACTAGTATAAAAGATGTGACACAAAAAAAATATTAATGTTAATCTTTTTCCCTTCAAAGTTCTGACAGAATTCTATTCAAAATTATATACTAGCACTGACATCACTGTTCACTTCATGAAATATATATAACAAATTACATCAATTAGCATAATTCCTAAGTTTGATTTAGAGCTATATGCAGCTTATCACGGTGATGAATTCAACAGGAAGAAGAAATCAGTAACATGTACAGCGCAGTATAAGGGATTTCTATGAAACCTTAGATCATATAGTGATAACTGATATCATTAAGAATGTTCACATGTCTAAAAGAATCTAAGGTAAACTAAGAAGCCAAAAAGCAACGCCAGCTTTCAACAATAATGTGAAAGTTGCTGTTTATAAAATGTCCCACCAAGCACATAGCACAATCTCTACCTTGGAGCAAATACACACACAAAAAGTACAGCATATAGGCATTAAAACAACATATTCCTTCGTAATATATAACATAGTTATAGTTACATATAGGAAACCCTAATTCTGTTTGCATTCTTTTCAAAACAGTATTGGAAAACATGTAAATGGCACTTTTCCTAAATACAATCGAATCTTCTTCCATGTGGTTGATGTATTTTTCCACTTAAGACAGACATATACAGATATACCTAAGAGCTTGTCATTAGTACAGATATATAGTAACAGTTAGCTCTGGCAAATACAGTACAGTTAAACAAACAATAATCAACACCACTGTACTGTAATGGCACCCTAGCAATTTATTATCTTTGATAGGCCAGGTGACATGGGGTTAAATTTTTGTACTGCACTCTTTCAGAATTAGGGTTTCACTATAGACTATTTCAATTACTACTTTGTAGACCGTAACTACTTTTAATGCTAAGTATAGCAAACTGTATTACTTCATGCATTGCAACCTTAATTCTGTGATGTAAATAGGAATGAACAAGTAGAATACAGCAACAGAAATACCCAACAACCTCTCTATTCTTTGGGCAATGAAAACCCTTACAGCTTTTACTCTTGAAATTTATAAATTATACTAACTACAGTACAGTATAACGGTACTAAGACTTCAAATTGCTGTGCACACCTTTCACATTATGGTTTTGCTTTTGACAAATTGCACACATTACAATACCTTATTAACTTTCAAATCCTCTTATAAGCAGTCAAATATTGTAACCAACTGACATATACAGGCTACAGAAAAACTTTCTGGACAGCACTGAACATCAAAGTTTCACATTAATGAAAGGCTGTAAAAGCTATCATATTTTAAGATTATTGTATTTGAAAAGCATGACACAATACCTCATAATTTACAAGATTCAAAAGCTATTCAGTTGTTCAGGTGCTGACGACAAGTGTGTGTGACCTTGCAAGGTCCCCTTGCTATCTTCCTATCTAAAGGCACTGACCACAAGCCAAAGGAATTGTTCTCTCCTGGACATGTGATGGTCACTCGTATGTTGGGTAACAGCCTGAACTCCTGCTGGACAGACCAGCATATTGTCTGGGGATTACAGCACGTTACGAATGACTGAAATGACCATGACTGACCTTCCCCATCTCTGACTCCTTCCTTTTCACAGTTTACCTACTGGTCAGACAAGATGTGTAACCAAAATGACCAATCTTTCCAAAGACAAGTCATCTATTGAAGGAACAGAGATCCCTCCAACTTCTCTCGCAACAAGGCTTCCCTTGTTGCTGGGGGAGGGGAGGAATTGGTGACAATATACACTGAAGACCTCTTGACACTATGCTATCTACCAAACTGGCATTGCTTCCCAAATCAAGATGAAAACTAATTCTCCTGGAAACTCATGGAACATAGAGCCACAAACACACCATACTTGAACAAGGGGCACTGTTGGCTTAGCATACCACGTGACAGGCCATGTAGGTGATCATCTTACGAAAGTGACAAGAAAGTAGGCTTTTTCAGTTAAGGATGACATACCAATCTCTTCATGGACAGTCTCTCACCAAAGGAGCAAGTTGTATAAACGTAATTTGTATTGAATCTATCCTAGAATACAAACCCAACTCAATGATAAATACTGCTTCAACCCCACAGCATTTTACACATTTCCCTAAAGGAGAATTGTTGTGATTTCATCTTCATAAAATTTCATCAGCTACCATTGGTGACACTAATTAACAAGTTTATATGTCCATTCCAAATATTGCTGAAAGGGTATCACACTTATTCCTGATCTAGATATTAATCTCTGGCACCGTCGATCAATTAGTTCATTATGCATATTGCATAAGATTTTTCATAACTCTGACCATCCTTTACATTCAGATCTCCCTGGACAATTCTATCCTGTTCGTAATACTAGGCAGGCAGTTAATTCTAATAGCCAGGCCTTCTCCATCATAAGACTCAATACTACGCAGTACTCTAGAAGTTTTATTCCAGCTGTTACCAAGTTGTGGAATGATCTTCCTAATCGGGTTGTTGAATCAGTAGAACTTCAAAAGTTCAAAGTTGGAGCAAATGCTTTTTTGTTGACCAGACGGACATGAGTCTTTTTATAGTTTATATATGACATTTTTGTTGTTGACGTTGTTAATAGTTTATATATGATATATCTCTTTTGACATTACTTTTTTTAGAATGATTTATTGTTAATTTGTTCTCTTCAGTTATTTATTTCCTTATTTCCTTTCCTCACTGGGCTATTTTTCCCTATTGGAGCCCCTGGGCTTATAGCGTCTTGCTTTTCCAATTAGGGTTGTAGCTTGGATAGTAATAATAATAATAATAAAAGCAAATCTTACCAAGGACTAGCACAAAACATAGCTCCCAAATACAAAATAAAAACAATCAGGATTTCATAGACAAAACCAACTTCGTCATGAAACGCAATTGCCATGAAGCATACTGTTGATATAACAGAGCTTTACAAATATCAATACTGCAGAGTATTCAAATTGAAAGAGAAAGTGAATCTCCTACTAAAAAAATTTTAGCAATCACATGAAAATCTTGCCTGGCACAGGAGATGAAGGATGATAATGACATCCACAACAATAAATTACAATGAAGGTGAAATACAGGATCCAAGCAGCCGACAACATTGCAGAGTCGTTTTCATTAATTCCAGTAAACTTCACGGGAAGCTAAGGAGACGTCTGACAGATCTAGTGTATCAGGCAACCCTTGTTTAGCAAAAGAGAAACTGTTGGCTACATTGCCTGTATAATAAAGGTGCTGAGCTTGTAAAAATGTGATAAAAATATGCTTATCTAATTTTTTGAGGTACTGTTACGCACATAACATTTTCATACAGCCCTTCGGTTCATATGAAGTGTACTGCAATCGCTGAAGCCAAATGTAACCCCAATCAAAAAAGGCAGGGTCACTGATAACAATGGAAACACCAATGAAATTCAGACACTACTTGTTTTGCTTCACATTTCTTGAGGTGCATTATCTAATCCTGATTTCTAATATGGCTGGCATCCATTTAACTTGCACCTGTGACAGGGAAAGTTACAGTAAGAAACCAAAAAACTCATCAAAACCACACTTGTTACAGTTTATACTAATGTGAATGCAATGGTACTGTATCATATTAGGTCAACTGCATGTTGACATAAAACGTCAAGGGAAATAATGAACACACAAGATTGACCAACAACTTCTGCAACCTAGACTTTGTATCCCTGGAAACATGCAGGTTAAATTCCTCATGGACCAAAGGTTTTGACAGAAGTTATATAACATACGAAGTATCGCAGATTATTATAATCATGAAGGTACTGTACTTTTATCATAGAAGTCAGCTTTCTACTCTAATATGAATAAAAGAAAATAACATGAAAACATGCACAGATACAAATATACATAGAAAAACTGCTCTCAAACAGCAGCATAATCATTACTGTACCTATAAGGTGGCTAATAAAACTGATTACTAAAAGATGACCTACGGCACAACACAAAGTTGATTGAATTAGGCTACTGTAAAGAACTACAAATCCTTATCTAAAAAAAAAGTTTTACTACATTCTCCAAAACTTGGTATTTCTAAATTAATGTATAATGTAAAGTACTTTCTTCATCCTAAGCAAGTACAATGGCAAATAAAATGAAAAGCTAAAGGCATAACATTTAAAACTTATATCCGTAGATTCTGCACAATGGTTGTGATATAGATATCTTTGGAGCCTAAGGAATTATATACTGGACATCATGGCAGTCAGGATAAAATCTATCAACTTGACTCCTACAATGGCAAATCACAAACAAATCCAACAATATGACTAAATTCTGGTTTTGAGATAGCCAATAACTAGTTAAAATGTCTAACATACCTCCAGCCTCTTGTAAACAAACAACATACAGAAAACTATCTGAAATAATATTTAAATTTAACAAGTTTATGTGAATATGGTTAAATACTTTATTATACAATAAACAAACTCCCTCACTCTTAAAGAACATCCTAAGAAACCCTGTTGTAGTGACCAAATAGGCCTCCAAAACATGACCACCTCCACTCCATACCCTCAAGGAGCATGTAACAATCTTAGGAAACTATAATTATTTAACAAAATGGTAGACTCAACAAGGAAACTAAGAGGAAAGTCTATGATACACATTGCTAAGGATACATCAGTCTTAAGAATGAGAACAATAGGTACATCCAAGTCAATCAAATATTAGTATAAAATCTCAAATACAAAATAACCACTTGAAATAAAGCAAAAAAACTAGCCCTAACAACTGCTCTAATGCTTCAAAACACTGCAGAAACTAAACCTTATGCTTTGTTTGTTATATAAATTTTATCATCTTGCTTGAGGGTACACTTGGGCACACTATTCTTCTTATTTCTTTTCTTGTTTTGTTAAGTTTTTATAGTTTATATAGGAAATATTTATTTTAATGTTACTTCTTTCCTTTCCTCACGGGGCTATTTTCCCTGTTGGGGCCCCTGGCCTTATAGCATCTTGCTTTTCCAACTAGGGTTGCAGCTTAGCAAGTAGTAGTAGTAGTAGTAATAATAACTGCCATAAAATCCTTTTAACAGGATACCCTTGAATACTATATAATAGGAATGAAACTTTTAATAGTTTACAAAATATTTTTTAACATGTAAAAATGAAGAAAGAAAAACAATAATCGGAACTATAAAAGAAAACATCCAGGGACTAAACAAGTATGGCATACCATACTTCAATTGGCTTAAAAAATTACCATCACCATGATTAGTAAATACAACAAGCAGTATTAGAAAGTGAAAGTACCTTTGAACAGATCACCACATAAAAGCAACTTCTCAATAACTGGATAATCTAAATCTAATTTCACAGAATAACCTAATAACATATACAGTTGACTTTTTAAAAAAATCAATCTCTTTCCTTGAAATATCAGAAATTTCTGTTTTCTTTATAGGAGGCAAAAAACAACACAGAGATAAAGCTTCCAGTTAGGCACTGGGAAGAACTTCAAATACTGAAGATTATCTGGCTTTAAAACAATTTAAATACAATGAATAAGCATCACTTCATGTTTTAATAAACATCTAGAGGAATCTGTTACCCCTTTTGTGATGATATTTTCCTCACCATGTAACTGAATATGAATGATTCTCATAAAAATCTACATTAGAATGTTACCATATTATGATGATATTTTTCTCACCATGTAACTGAATTTGAAAAATCAGAATGTCAACATTTCAAACTTAATACTCATCTCCAAAAGGTCAACACGATTCTTACCTGAGTTACTTCATTTCTTATTTTATTCTTTATATTTTTATTCCTCCTTTACACAGTGTTTACAAACTTGTTTTTTGAAAGAAACTGTCATTATGCTTGTGACAGTCTGGTTATTAGACAAGTTACAATCTAAGAATATGATAATACTTACAATAACAGGGATTAAAAAAAAAATTGTAAAAAAAGCAAGAAAACAACACAACTTAATACATGCTCTAATCTTCAATATTACCTATTCCATGAAATCAAACTAAATTCTATGTTAATAGCATTGCTTCTCTATTGTTTTCATAAAAGAATATACAGTAGATAAATAATACTGTACTGTACACCTTTACATTGTAAAAAAAAAATAAAAATAAATAAATAAATAAATAAAATAACCACCTTTGGTAAAATAACTAAACATACACTCTTAGAGAGCAAAGAAATCCTTGCAAAATCCCACATATGGAACCAGTCTGATAATTGTAAGTAGAATTAAAGGCTCTAATCAACCTTCTAATTTTTTTTCCAGCAGAGGTTCATTATATAATGCATGTGTATGTGAAGTTGTTTCACTTTTTTGAAGAAATATACATAACAATGACACGAAAAATAGATCGCCTACAACCTCTAGAATACACAAGCTTTTTAGAAGGCATTCACAGAAAGCCTTTTTTCAAGTACACACAGATGCACCTTATAAACACAGTTGATAAAAATCTACAGTACTTCAGTTACATGATTACACTAGTAACAATGAAGTACCAGAGCACAGAGTTCATGGTACACCAAGATAAAAAGTCCAACAACTACCTGTCATATACTAATTACTAGAATATATGAATGGGCCAACCAGAATATAATGGTTTCACGATGTCTGCTATGAAATCCCTATACAGGTATAAGATGTCTTGAAATTAATTCCAGCATCACAACCAGAGTTCTATGGTCAGTATGCTACCACGATGGCCACGCAATAAATCTGATACTACTCGGTGAATATAATCATAGTGAAGGCCTTATGAATTATCAAAATCTTGTATAGTCTCAAGACTATAAAATGTGAGTGTCATATCTTATATAAAACTAAATTCAAATTGAATTGGAGCTTAAAAATTTCAAATCTTGTATTTTCCACGTGCTCTACCTTCCAAATAATAAAAGAATAACAACAACTGCAACCAACTCGCATACCCTTGCATAGTATAGCCTATGCAGTAATATTTAGTAGCCCTAGCGTCTTCTATTCATTACTACATTGCACGACGTCATGCAAAATGTAGTTTCTCTAATTCAACATTACCACTTTACCAAATAAGATACACATTCCGCATTTACTTCACATGAGTGATTTTCAAAGAAAAAAAAATAAATTTAAGAGAAAAACGAAAATAAAGAAATTACAAGAGAAAAACAAAGATAAAAAATAAATTATAAAAGAAAAGCAAAAATAAAAAAATAAATTCTAAGAGAAAAACAAAAATATAATTAATTCTAAAAGAAAAATTAAAAAAAAAATCTAAAAGAAAAGCAAAAATAAAAAAAAATTCTAAAAGCTTCAGAACTAATTATTGACTGACCAAATCCATCTAACATTTAAACATATATGAGAATAATCCTCCCTCAAATAATACCCAATATTATTACTAGCTATGCTACACCCCTAGTTGGAAAAGCAAGATGCTATAAGCTCAAGGGTTCCAATAGGGAAAAATAGCCCAATGAGGAAAGGAAATAAAGAAATAAATAAATGATAAAAATAGTAATGGACAATTAAAATAAAATATTTTAAAAACAATAACAACATTAAAAGATATTTCATATATAAACTATAAAAAGACTTAGGCTAATGTCAGCCTGTTCAACATAATATATTTGATGCAAGTTTGAACTTATGAAGTTCCACTGATTCAACTACCTGATTAGGAAGATCATTCCATGACTTTGTTCCAGCTGGAATAAAGCTTCTAGAATACTGTGCAATATTGAACCTCATGATGGAAAAGACCCGACTAATAGAATTAACTGCATGCCTAGCAAAACCCTCAAGTATAAACACCAACAAAATTCTTACTACAAAAATACTAAAACAAACACCCCAAAAAAGGTTATTGCTGAGACCTCTTTCATATAGACTAGCATTCAATAAATTAATATAAAAGGGAATTATGAAAACTACAAGGTCAAAGCTTCAGTAGCCATTTGAAATTCTATATTATATTTAAATATAATTCTCAAAATGACAGAAATTATATTACAGCATGTCATAATAAAGTTTAATTACATTACAGCATGTGATAATACATGAACTTCTTTATGTGTACTTGAGGTAATACAGAAAATTGTGTACTGTATTGTTTACAAAATTATAGCCCACCATTACCAAACCTAAAAATTTTGCATTACCAATAAATATATACTGAAAATTGTCTTTTTGTCAAAAAAAATTCATTTAGGCATAGATTTGCCTAAACCTTAAAAAAAATATAAAATTCATACTTAAATGGTACCTTGTGTTATTTCATATATTGTAACCAAATTATTCCTAACAAATTTAATATGAATTTGGGGTATTTGAAAGTTGACCTAACCTAGTAACTATAAGCCTAAAACCTAAACTGGATGACCTTAATTAAAGACAAACAACAATCTATTAATAGGCCTTAGACCTATCCTACTTGACCCAAATCAAGAACCAAACACAAAAACCAATTTTAAATTAAATTCATAAACTAAATTTAACAAACCTATCTATAGAGGCATGCAAAGTGATTGTGATAGGCCTAATTGACCTCGAAAAATATTTTAAAATTTTAAAGGGCAAAGAATGGAATTGAAGTATATATAAACTATAGACCTATGATGCTGAGAGAGAGAGAGAGAGAGAGAGAGAGAGAGAGAGAGAGAGAGAGAGAGAGAGAGAGAGAGAGAGACTGCTTGAGGTATGCGTGCAGGGTGCCAACGAGAGAGAGAGAGAGAGAGAGAGAGAGAGAGAGAGAGAGAGAGAGAGAGAGAGAGAGAGAGAGAGTGCCACTATGGGAGCCTCAAGAGTTGGGTGGCGGGAAAATACGAGTCCGTAAGAAGCCTCTCGGCTGTGAATGGTGTCCATAATACACATTTTGACAACAGACCTTCTGCCATCCGCCTCGGGCGGTCACCACGACGTACAACAAGTAGAGGTCCACTCCTTTGCCGTTGATGCGGGGCAGACGTCGGAAAGGTGTCCTGCGGGGGAGAGAGAGGCCAGAGGAGACGATTAGAATTGGGGGAATGATGCCCTGGGTGAATTATATGGGTTAACAATATATCTAACACTCCTTCGTGTCTTCACTGCAACGACAAAGTCAACAAAACGGGTGGGGGGGGGAGGAAACTCACCCTCTCTGTTGGTGGAAATCCTCAAGTTGCTTAATAAAGGCATCGTATTCTCTGTCATACGCCTCCGCGTCCTTATTTACGTCCTTAGACATGTTTCCGCGGTGATCACGCACTAGAAACGCACACTCAGTAATCCCGCGGACATAGCGTTGGGCCACAAAAACACTTTAAAACGCCAAGAGACACACACAGACACACCGCCGGTACGTATATATCTTCGGAGTAGCTAGCGACTAGCACCAGCCACCAAGCGTTCCAACAATGTCCGTCAGCCCCTTCTCCGCAAATTGAACATTATTCCTCCAAAAATATTACTCCGTAGCTACCATATTTTCATTCTTAAGACAGACATTCAATAAATCAACCACTGTTTATAATCAAATAATAATCATGTAGACTGTGGTCTATGCATTTAACTCGGGTCATATGTTTAGAAGACTTTGCGCACTCTCGGGTTTAACGAGGAGGTATCTGCACCCAGCGACGGGCGCGCAGGCCCTAGAATACTTTATTGATTAACATTACAATAAATATATTTTGGCATTAGATGCGGGTTCTCATCGATATATCCCTCATGAGGATTCAGTTCCTACATATAATGACCTATTCCCTACTTCTGAGAGAGCACGGTGGCTGTCTAAAAAAAACCGCACTCACTCTTTGTTCGAGTCCACAAAATGGCGGATGAGAGGAAATGACATGGGCGTCGCCGTCGCCATAGATTTTAGGCGTTGCGGGCGATTTGTGCTTTATAAATACAAAGTATGACTGTGACCCTCGACATCCTCCTGAAGAAGTTCTTGAAGATGCATAAGGGCGCGCGGTGAGGGGGGGATTGCGTTGACGGGGAACGCCAGGGCAGCTGCCGCCTGAACGCTACCCTCACGATATTTCCCGCCCATCTCACATTGTATCGCCTTCTCCAAATTGTCTCGCTCGCATTCACGCGCATTTCTACCCGCTGTCCGTCCTGAACGAAGGCGAATTAACCACCGTTATCGCCGTGGTAACGCATGCCGTGTGACATGACCGTCTTCAAGACGAGTAAGGTCAGTTTTGTATGAAGAAGAAGAAATGCCCTGAACCTCCACTACCCAACCCTTATGTGCCATGTGATCGATAGGACTAGCGGAGTTCGAGGAAAATATCTGAAAGAATGAGAATATGGCAGGTTCAGGAGTTAACCCTCAAGGAGGACACCTTAAGGTCACAACAATCTCTCTCTCTCTCTCTCTCTCTCTCTCTCTCTCTCTCTCTCTCTCTCTCTCTCTCTCTCATTTGCAATTCTGCCGTTTTCTGTTATCAAAAGCGGTCAAGTTTAGATAACGAACTAGTCCAGATGGGAGGGCCGCCACATGTCCTGTCCAGGCTGTCAATCGTCTTCCTTCTCATACGGCAGCGAAATACATCCTAAGGTGAATTATATGAACTTGTATAGCATAAGAGGAAGTCGATAGCTCCGCTGATGACGTCATCATCACGTGACAAGGGGGGAGGGAGATGGAGAGAATAATCTCTCTCCACCAGACATGAGTTACACGTAGAAGTGGTGATGTTCTAAACATGCCACAAAAGCGTTTCTTTTCTCTTCGTTTAATCATTTATTTATTTGGCCGGGCTGTATATTGTATGATGTAATAGCTGTGGTAGCAGAACACCAGCTAGCTAGCCTCTCTCTCTGCCCGCCACTTTTGTAATCGGTACAAACGGTGTTGCGTCTCCTTTATCGAGTCTCGTGTTTAAAAAAAAATATCTTTGCTATGCATGAATGATTAAAAGCAACTTGACTCGAGATTGCTTCGGTTTTGGATGCGGAGTCCCTAAGTCAGTTCGGGGAATGGAAGGTGGAATTTCGAATAGATTACGTTGAATGTTCGGCCAAACTTACGGATTGAGCATTTTATATATATATATATATATATATATATATATATATATATATATATATATATATATATATATATATATATATATATAAATGCCATAACCTAACAACTGTGTAACCTCCCTTAAACGCAAAATTAAAATAATTAAAACAGAAGCGCAGAGGCCTGAAGTTTACGCAATCTGTCAGAGCTCCCCCGCCCGAAACCATGTCAGGTCGGGGTCACACTGAGCCGCTCAGCCGCCAACTGACAGCTGTCAATTTCCACCTGATATTGAAGGCAGGATCAGTCAAGGTCTCTACTGTCAGGCAATGGTTGGGATTGGCGCCTTTTGCTTCGGCGGTGCTCGTTATGGGTCGCGTTCCGCCTCTCCTCCGAGAGGAAGCTTGGAAAGTTGAAGGAGGGCGGACCCACCATTTGCATATATTAGCAACAGATAAAAGGAGAGTTGGGATGTTCTGTTTATATATATATATATATATATATATATATATATATATATATATATATATATATATATATACACACTAGTGTAAGCAACCCGTCAAATGAAAGCTAAATATATAGATAATGTTCACACGCACCCCCTCTCACATGGGTATGACTACTCCTCTCCCCCACAACCGAGGGACGGGGAAAGCTGAGTGTGAGCGAAAAGACATATATTTGTATAGACATTTGCTCTTTATTATATAGGGGAGATATTAGGCTGAACAGGCAGATTATTATATTTATTATTATTATCATTATTATTTGCTAAGCTACAACCCTAGTTGGGAAAGCAGGATACTATAAACTCAGGGGCTCCAACAGGGAAAATAGCCTAGTGAGGAAAGGAAACAAGGAAAACTAAAATATTTCAATTATAGTAACAACATGAAAATAAATATATCCAATATAAACCATATAAACTTTAACAAAACAATGGGAAGAGAAATAAGATAGAATAGCTTGGCTGAGTATACCCTCAAGCAAGAGAACTCTAACCCAAGACAGTGGAAGACCATGGTACAGAAGCTATGGCGCTACCCAAGACTAGAGAACAATGGTTTGATTTTGGAATGTTTAGTATAAAATCATTTCCCCTATCAAGGGATGGCTCTAGGGAGAAATGTCACTACTGTCATGCCACATTCATCTTTTTAACTACTTAATGGTTGATTAATCCTCGATGCATTAAACATTCTGCAACAATTTGTAAAAAGGCTGGAGTCGTTTACCCCTAGACCTATCTTCCATACAGTTTTGTGCCTCTCAGATATTAAGCCTCCATTCTCGTAATTCAGCGTCATACTTCGCTTCCATAAAGGATAATTGGTTCAACAAACCTTTCGGACATTTCCATACTCTCGCTAATCTTATGCACACACTGCAATCTTATTTTCTTCTATTCTTTGACTTTTCTGATTTTGTCATCAATTATATTCATTTCAAGATGCTCACACAAATCAGATCATTGCATTACGATATCCACAGCCCTTAAATTAGATGTTCCTTTGCATTGAGTTACAATACATCAGCACACAGACCTACTGGTTCATGTCACTTTACAAATTTTCATCTAGGCCTACTACTACCAGTTCTGTTTCTTTAACCTTAAGCCATAATATATTCATTATCTTATATGATCATCTTTATTCATTCTTATCAAACCTACTTGCCTTGATTACATATGCACCAGCATTTTCATATATTCCTCTCCAACTTACAGCACCTTAGCATTCACATTATATGTGTCTTACAACTCATCTTTTTACCATTGCCTACATTTACTTGTTTTTTTTTTTTTCTAAATCTAGCGAATTTTTCCTCACAATTGTGAATCTACTATCTATTTTTTACAACTATTTGTTTCCAATCAATGGTCTCAATCTTTATCCTTAGGCGAACTTCAGTCTTGAGGTAAAGTAGGCCTATATATGTCAATAAACTATGGCCACTTATTAGGACAAAAATATTATTCTTTAACCAACTTTATCCATCATTAGGACAACTTTGTCCTTTACTATGAAATATTTGTCATTTATTAGAGCAAATGCAGATTCCTTATTAATATCAAAGGTCCTTTATCAATTTTATTTTCCATTCTACACTATGGGTGGCCCAAGAGAAAATCCAACACATTGGTCACTGGCATATTCATACTGTAGAGATTGATGGATTGTCTTTATTGTTACCAGGTAAATAAAAATTAGATAAATTCATTAACTTTACTCGGTGGAATTTTCTGACCCAAGGTCGAATACCAGCTTTTACAGGTCAAATCTTGCAGCTCTAACACAGCTTTCAGTATTGAAAATAATTTTTATTACTATTCAAGGTAATAGAAAAAAATAATCAGCGTCTAATCTTGGAAATAGTCAAGGTTAAATTTTTAGATCGTTACAAAATCCACACATCTTTTTTTATTGCGTATTATACAGATTTTCTATGTACACAAGTGGGAATTTTATGAATACATCATACATTCAAACATATAGACCTATACATTAAGAACAAACTCCCACGTATTTCCCTCAAGTATTATGCAACCCGTATACGACGAATATATGAAGAGACCCTTACATTATATCATATTATATTATATTATATTATATTATATTATATTATATTATATCATATTATATTATATACTTATACCGACGCACGCATTTCATTCGACCAATCCTTTGCGAATTAAAAACATCGTCTGCCAGACAGAAGTAACATTGACGCTACCGCTTTCAAGATGAACACCGAGAAGGGAAGGGGGTGTTCAGGCTTCTGGGGGTGTGAACCCCTCCCCCATGGACACACCCAGCCGTCCTACCAAGAAAACCCATCAACCCCCACCCCCCATCGTCCCTCCAAACAAGTAGCACAGAGTTTACCCCTTTAGCGAGAGTCCGTTGTTTTTTTCCTTCAATCGATGACGTCATTCTTTAGTCCTATCTGATTGCGTTTGTTTGTTTATTTGTTATTTATGTTCTGTCTGTGTGTTGGTCTATGCTTCGTGAAATATCTGAAGAAAGGTTGTCTAGAATTTCATGAAATTTGACAAGACCGATCATCAGTCTATCACTTCAAAATGGTTTAATTTTGGAGTAAATCCGCTATGTATGGAGGATTTAAAAACTATTAATACTTTGAGGCGATTTCTACTGGGTGTTTGTGCATTGTTTGTTATAAATACATATTAATAAACCATATTCATCTGAAAAAATAACGATTAGTCTTTATTCTTGTGAAATACAGATGATTTAGTAATGTAGATTCATGAGGTTACATATACAATGGCAAGTCAAATTTATCTTGAAACGATTCTATGCATTGTGAATTTGAATGTCACTGTAGTTAATGCTTTGTAATAGCTGTATATACATATGACCGTCTTAATGAGTATGTATATATATATATATATATATATATATATATATATATATATATATATGTATATATATGTATATATATATATATATATATATATATATATATATATATATATATATATATATATATATATATATTCTTAGATGGAGAAGCAGGATGCTATAAACCCAGGGGCTCCAATAGGGAAAATACCCCAGTGAGGAAAGAAAACAAGGAAAAATCAAATATATAAGATGAGTAAAAACATCAAAATAAATATCTCATGTATAAACTATAAAAACTTTGAAAAAACAAGAGGAAGAGAAACACGACAAAACATCGTGCATGAGTGTACCCCCAAGCAAGAGAACTCTAACCCAAGACAGTGGAAGACCATGGTATAGAGGCTAGGGCACTACCCAAGACTAGAGAACAATGGTTTGATTTTGGAGTGTCCTTCTAGAACTGCTGCTGACCATAGCTAAGGAGTCTCTTCTACCCTTGCCAAGAGGAAAGGAGCCACTGAACAATTACAGTGCAGTAACCCCTTGGGTGAAGAAGAATTTTTTGGTAATATCAGTGTTGTCAGGTGTACGAGGACAAAGAGAATAGGTAAAGAATGGGCCAGACTATTCGCTGTGGGTGTGTGTGTGTGTGTGTGTGTGTGTGTGTGTGTGTGTGTGTGTGTGTGTGTGTGTGTGTGTGTGTGTAGGCAAAGGGAAAATGAACCGTGACCAGAGAGAAGAATCCAATGAGTACTGTCTGGCCAGTCAAAAGACTCCATAATCTCTAGTGGTAGTATCTCAATGGGTGGCTGGAGCCTTGGCGAACCCACTACGTATGTTAACAACAAGTAAGAAAAAGAAATGGACATGAGCAGGGCATATAATGAGAATGACAGATAATAGATGGACTTCAAGAAAAACAGAACGGATCCGTAGAGATTGTAAAAGAAGCAGGTGAAGGAAGAGAAGCTGATGGATTGACTAACTAAAGACCGTAAACAGACACAAGTGGAAGGATATGTCTGAGGCCCTTGTTCTGCACTGGAATAGTAACGGCAACTTTTAAATAGCAATCTTCCATCTGAAAACATTTGGCAACTTCAAAATAGCAATCTTCCATCTGGAAACATTTGGGAACTTCAAAATAGCAATCTTCTATCTGGAAACATTAGGCAACTTCAAAATAGCAATCTTCCATCTGAAAACATTTGGCAACTTCAAAATAGCAATCTTCCATCTGGAAACATTTGACAACTTCAAAATAGCAATCTTCCATCTGGAAACATTTGGCAACTTCAAAATAGCAATCTTCCATCTGGAAACATTTGACAACTTCAGACTAGCCATCTTCCATCTGGAAACATTTGGCAACTTCAAAATAGCAATCTTCCATCTGGAAACATTTGACAACTTCAAAATAGCAATCTTCCATCTGGAAACATTTGGCAACTTCAAAATAGCAATCTTCCATCTGGAAACATTTGACAACTTCAAAATAGCAATCTTCCATCTGGAAACATTTGGCAACTTCAAAATAGCAATCTTCCATCTGGAAACATTTGACAACTTCAGACTAGCCATCTTCCATCTGGAAACATTTGGCAACTTCAAATTATCAATCATCCATCTGAAGACATCTGGCAACTATAGAAATTTACACCATAGAATAATCTCGGTGACCTTTGATAAACTATATACCGTTGAAGCATTATGATTTAAATAGTCACTATATCTATATGTTTATAAGAATATTAGCTGGAAATAACAGACTGCTCGAATGATTTCTCTATACCGCTACAAAGATCAGTGATATAACGGTCTATCAGTCACTGTGAATGAGTAATTTCATTAATAGGCTAATGACTTCATATAATCATTGATAAATTAAAGAAATTTATTTTCCTTTTGTTAAAAGATATATAATTACTGAAACACACATCACATTTCTACATATGTAGCCTATCGGGTCATAATCACACATAAGCAAATCATTACCTATCATCACATCCTAATGTTATACAACATAAATTTTGTGACTAATATCTGCTAATCCAACTATCAAGAACAAAATTATATAGTTTGCCATATGTCTAAACTACAGTGTAGACTACAGATAAATATGCTCTCTCTCTCTCTCTCTCTCTCTCTCTCTCTCTCTCTCTCTCTCTCTCTCTCTGACATAACTGTAGATTACTCTCATAATAATCATATTCATCGCCGTATGTCAGAGTTAAAAGCAGCATTTAACGCAGTTAAAAAAAATCGCTAAAATGCCGGGAAAGTCCGTAGAGTTGCGAGATTTACCAAGAGCTCATCAGATGCTTTGCAGAGGTCGTTTTTTCCCTCAACTGAGCAAGCGCGGCTTAGCTGGTCGGTTGTTTCCGTAAGTGATTTTGTTTAGTTTTTGTCACGTATTTGCTATGAGCGATGGCTCATTTAATCACCATGGCAACGAGGCGATTGCTGAGAGAGAGAGAGAGAGAGAGAGAGAGAGAGAGAGAGAGAGAGAGAGAGAGAGAGAGAGAGAGAGAGAGAGAGAGAGGGGTAACTGAAGAGTTCCCTTCACACAGCTTCTATACAGATTTTAAACCTCTGCGTTTATCTGTATTGTCGAATTCTCTTTGCTCAAGACCACAAAGTAAGATCTTACTCTCGCTATTTAAAAAATAAGATCACGTCTTCAATTCATTTTTATATAACAAAAGAGCTTTTAAATATGATCCGAAGTATAATTCTAAACAGGAAAAAAATTATTTTTATACTTTACCCGAACTGGAAATAACACACTTTCCGCTCACCTGAATTTGCGTTCTTGTTATAGGCGCCTGATCCATTTTAATTTTCATTCATTTGTCATCTTTTGCCATACACGGCGAAATCGTGT
>NC_090753.1:89295574-89395574 GCF_036898095.1 Palaemon carinicauda | reverse complement strand
TGAACAATTACAGTGCACTAGTTAACCCCTAGAGAGAAGATGAATTGTTTGGTAATCTCAGTGTTGTCTGGTGTATGAGGACAGGAAAATGTGTAAAGAATATGGCAGATTATTCTGTGTGTGTGTAGGCAAAAAGAAAATGAACCGTAACCAGAGAGAAGGATCTAATGTAGTACTGTCTGGCCAGTCAGAAGACGCCATAACTCTCTAGTGGTAGTATCTCAACAGGTGGCTGGTGCCCTGGCCAACCTACTTAACGATGAAATAGACAACATTTCAGAATGTTACAAGCAACATTCAGAACAATATAGGCAACATTTCATAATGGTATAGGAAACATTTTAGAATAATATAGACAGCATATTAGAATAAAACAGACATTTAGAATGTCATAAACAACCTTTTAGAATGACATGGACATCATTTTAAAATATAGTTAACATTTTAGAATTATATATGCATCCCGTCTGCGGCAAGCATTTGAAATAGCATATGTATCCTCATATTTCCCTTAGAAATTGACTGAGAATAATCTCTATCTACAAATGCATTATACTTCATCCTAACTCCTCACTATAGGCTTACACCTTGCAAGTCATTATTTTTGGTTTCCGTTTCTCAACCTTCCATGTAACTCTACCTTCGTACTCACGTAATAATAATAATAATAATAATAATAATAATAATAATAATAATAATAATAATAATAATAATGATACTCTGTTCATAACGATACATCATTTTTTATGTTCATATCAGCAGAATATACATTTCCGTTAGAAATATCTCTAAGCGCATTGACTCTTGAGAGAGAGAGAGAGAGAGAGAGAGAGAGAGAGAGAGAGAGAGAGAGAGAGAGATTCTATTTCAATTTTTATCTTAGTATATTGAAAACAAATCAATTTCAACCTAGGTATGACTATTAAGCTCTCATTACCATGTTAGTGTATTCATCAAACAATCACACGATTTCAAGCTCCGTTAGACATCACAGTTATTAATTGTAAAGGAATTTGAAACTCTATTAAAGGTTAATGCAACAGTAGCCATGACATTTACAATCATGAAGCTTGGCCTTCTTTTTCCGGATGTACCTCGAAGCTAAAAGAAATTTCCCCGGCAAGAATGGAAAATAGAAATACAAATTGTCCATAAAAAAATTATTCTGTGACGTTCTCCATAAACTGCGTTGGAGCAACCTGTCATCCACAAATGATTACGTCACAAGCTGTCTCGGGATTTCGAATGATTTGTTTCCAATTGCATTGAAATAATGGGTACATCGTACATCTAAAAATATAATATATTCTTATCTTATGTTATAAATCCTATTAATACTCAATATCACATCTTTCATGGAATAAAAATTGATTATAAAAATAAAATTTACGCTCGTAGCCCTTTCTCATGGTCATATTAATACTTTAGTCCGGTAGTGCTCACTCAGGATGTAAACAAATCGAACGCCAATCGAAGATGGAGTTCATTTGTGCCGCCTTTCTGTTATGAAATGATGTCGGTTCTAGGCATCAGTGTGTCTTGTGGCGATGTGTGCAACTGAAGGAGGTGATGAAGAAGAAGCCACAAGAAAAACGAGAATGTGGTGATGATGGGTGGAGTGCTGGCCAAGCGACCAGAGCCCGTCGGAGCTGGGGCGGCAGGCGGGGTTGGCACGAACCAACTTCTCCGAAATCGCAGGGGCCTCCCCTTACGGCACAGACACAGCTTCTCAGAGGTAAAGAGGGTCATTCTGAAGAAGGGATTTGAAACCATACATGTCTTATGAGTTAGTTTGGGCCTGTTTCTTTGTTTTTAGAAAGGCTAATGTATGCTAGCCTAAACTAACCTAATCGGTATACAGTATATTTTGTATTATTGCTCGTGAATACTATTGGGAGATTTTGTATATCAGTGGTCAGTTCCTCCCGCTTGGATTAAAAATGGACACCAGCTAACCTAAACTTTCCCCCCAACCTAACCTACAAGCTGTGTCCTTGCCTACTTTACTAATAGGAGGCTAACGTCCCCCTGCGACCCCCCTTACAATGCCGTATTCTAAGTTATCCATAATAATATTACATACAGGTGGCCGCTATCATACATTTATCCCTAGTATTGTTTAGGTATTTTTATACTTTCTATGTTTTTCTTTAAGTCGAGTTTCATACTTATATTTTTCCTTTAAATCCTCCACTTTTGTATAATAGTAATTTTAAGCTATTTGTTTTATGGTTAAGGCTGGGTTGGGTAATCCCATGCCTCATGATTAAGGACACAATGATTTATGTCGGTTTCAATGAGTCCAAAGTTAGTACATATCACCTTGATTTCTGTACTACCTCGACAAAACATCTACCATAGTTGCTGCAGGTAATGGAATTGTAAGACGAGCCTTGATATTGTTTAAATCTGTCCTCTAATCTGCCCCTTGTTGAAGTTGTGTCGTGGACCTATCCACTAAATTTTGTTGATGTTATTTCGTGAGTACACAGAATTGTTGTGTATAAGGGAGGAGTTTTGTCCTGATACCTTGCAGTAATTTCACCGTTCTAGTCTTTATTTGTTTGCAAGCAACCGGCTTCTGTTTATTTGAGTTAATTCATTGTTTCTTGATTTTTCGTAACATTAATACTGAGGTGTAAACAACGTAAAATCATGGATAAAACCTTTACTCTTGCACCTGCACTATTAACCATTGACATATAACTTTTCTTACTTAACCTAATTTAGGAAGTTTTATCTTGCACATTGGGAGCTCCTCCCTGATTGGAACTGTCATGTATTGTTACATAGCTGACCGTTAATAAGTTGAAGTAATAATAATGATTAATCTGTTGATTTTAATAACTTTTATCTATATGATAAATATATGATACTTAAATTTCTAGCCAAATACATGAACTATATATTTTTCCTACTTGCTATCTTGTGTTTTATGCATTTTTGACCATGATTATTGGAGCATACCACCTGTTCATGAGGTTTTGGGCCCCTTACATAATATGTTTTTACAATCCTATCTCATGGTTAAATGTGTATAAAGTTAGAAGTCACATTGTATTCATGAAATGCAATGGATTATTCGATATATAAAAAGTTAGGATTCTCTTGACATATTTTTGCTGGATTGTATTTGCATTTTGAACCAAAGGCCTGATAAGTGTTATGCCAGGTCGTGATATTTGAATTTGATCAGTTTCATGCAAAGGGCAACCTTGGTTGTGTCCTAAAACTTCTACCATTTTTTTAGATTAACCAATCAGAGCAGTTCATCTTGATTAGACCTGATTTATTTGTTCTTTCATATTGCGGCCTTTTGTAAGATATCAGTGGAATTTTGACGTGGAAACAGTTCGGTTCTTAAAAAAGAATTACATTTGTGAAGTGTTTGAATTCATTAAGTGCAATGCTGAATTTTATGTATAGTATATAGAGGGCCTATTAGGCCGCTTTTTAGGACCATTGTGTGGTATGTAAAACTTGTTATGTTGGCAAAGTGCTCTTTAACAAAGACATTGCTGATGTCCATGTGTCAACTCATGTAATATTTGCAGCAGAAATAAGGAATGCAAGAGAAAGCACCACGAGGCATTGGCCATTCTTTGAACTGGCAAAAATATCCTGAAAGTGCTGTCATCACGGTCATACGGACATGCACTTATAAAATGCCTTGAGCTTATTCATGCCCTTACCTTTTTCTAGCCTTTCATAACACCGTTGACCGGTACTACTGCCATGGTGTGGAAGGTCAGTTGACCTGGACATGGTGTGAAAGTGGAAGATAGTAAATTTTGCAAATGTAAATATCATCTTGAATATAAAGTACTGTAAAAAGGTTCTATGTGTTTTTCCATTTTGTTCTGCACCATACTGTTAAAACTTTGATTTTTGTATTAATGTATAGTACTTTTTTTGTTCCTCTTTTTATGATGAACCAATTGGCTACCATTTGTGATTGATAGCTTGCAGAGCGTTCTTGAGAGGGTAAGCCAGTCTGTAAGTGATCACCCAATTGTTCTGTGCTGGCTCGTAGTAGTTTACGGCCACGAATAATTCTGACAACTTGGAATTTTTGTCATGTTCGGATGTGGTTATTGTGGGTGACAACCTCACTCAGTTATGACAACTTTTGGATATTCAGTCCTTATCCCATTATAAATTGCCTATCAATACGGGGTATGGTCGTTTCGCGGTCAGTCACTTTCGCCCCCGGGTGAAGTCGATTCGCCGTCATAATTGTACCCACACTTTGTGAAGTCTGTGCGCCATCAACATAGGAGTCGTTTCGCCGTCAATATATGAGTTGTTTCGCAATTGGCAGCAGAATTTTTTTTTATTGTTTGTAAAGTCATCGTTAATATAAATAAGATTAATATCACATTTTATTCTATTCTATGTACAATTATTTACAATATTTCCATAGAAGATAATCAGAATCATTCAGAATCACTCCGCGCAAATATAAAAAAAATTGTACTTACTTTAAAAAAAAATAAATTGTACTTTGTACTTACTTTTAAAATAAAAAGCATAAAATAATAATATTCAGCACTCAAACAACTGTTTCTTGCCACAGTCAATCAGAAAATCCATTCGTTCCAGGCATTCCCCACTGTCCTAAACTAGCTATAAAAATAAACAAACAACTCAATTATTCCATCGGTCTTTCTCAACACAAACAACCACTGCACTAATTACCTTTCGCTCGCTGAAAAACAGACACACACACACTAGCTAAAAAAATATAAACAAACAACTCAATTATATAATGTATGTATGTATATATATATATATATATATATATATATATATATATATATATATATATATATATATATATATATATATATATATATATATATATATACACCAAAGGCACTTCCCCCAATTTTGGGGGGTAGCCGACATCAAGAACAAAAAAAAAAGGGGACCTCTACTCTACTCTATATATATATATATATATATATATATATATATATATATATATATATATATATATATATATATATATATATATATATATATATATATATATATATATATATATATATATTTATATATATATTTATATGTATTCTTGTCTTGTGTAATTTTTTAAAATTTATTATAAAATGTGATTTGTATATATTTATTTTAGTTGTGCCATGTATTCTCTAATGTGTATTTTAAATTTATTATCTTCTCCGGAAATAATGTAAATTATTGTACATAGAATAGAATAAAATGTGATAATCTTAATTAAATTAACGATGACTTTACAAACAATAAATGTGTATTTTAAATTTATTATCTTCCACGGAAATAGTATAAGTTATGTACATAGAAAAGAATAAAATGTGATATTAATCATATTTATATTAACGATGACTTTACAAACAATAAAAAAAAATTCTGCTGCTAATTGCGAAACAACTCCTATATTGACGGCGAAACGACTCCTATGTTGACGGCGAACAGACTCCACCAAGTGTGGGTGCAATTACGACGGCGAATCGACTTCACCCGGGGGTGAAAGTGACTGACCGCGAAACCGACTGACAGCAAAACGTCTATAACCCATCAATACTGTGGTTGTTAGTGAAAGTGTGTTTTATGTGTGTAGAACTGTAATCAGTCACTATGGGTGTTGTACACCTGCTACCCTAGATTGCCCAGTGCTGTTTCTGGTCTAGCCTAACTTGGCTTGGCTTAGCTTAGCTTATCTTAGCCTAACCTAGCACCTAGCTTATATAGTGCTGCTTTAGCCCTAGCCAAGCCAGGCTAGTGCTGCTTCAGGCGTAGCATAGAGTTCCTAGGGCTGCTTTAAGCCAAGCTAGTCTGGCCTGGCTAATGCTACTTCAAGCCAAGTTAGCCTGGCCTGGATAATGCTGTGTCAAGCCTGGCTTTGCTTCTCTAGTGCTGCCTCATGCCTGGCTTATCTCCTCCTGTGCTGCTCAGGCCTACCCTGTCTAGTGTTGGATCAGGCCTAGCCTCTCATAGCTTAGCCTAGCCTATCTTAGTGTTGCTTCAAGTTTAGCCTCTTTCAAGCAAAGCCTCTTCTGATCTAGCCCAGCCTAGCTGCTTTTGCTGCCTTAGTATGGTGTTCAGAGATGGAAGTTTGCAATTCTGGGTAGTAGAATTCCAGGAGCACTCGCCGATGAACCTGTCTCCAGGTGCTGGACAACTTCCCCTTCTGAGGGAAAGTTAACCTCCACTAAGTGTTGGGCAACTTTCCTTTTGATGGAGAGTTACTCTCTACCAACCACTGTCCAGCAATCTTCCTGCTTGCAGGGAGAATGGCTGCCGTTCCTGCCTGCAGGAGAGACTGCCTTCCCTTTGCACTTGGGGGTACAAAACGAGTCTCGTTAGCTAGCGCAGGTCTGCTTGCTGACGCCGTTTTCCATCCACGAGTCTCGTAGGCCTTGACTCTTAAGGGTTATTGCCGACATCGATTAGGCCAGATTCTTCGGGATTGGTACCTCAGGGAGAAACCTCTTGTAGGCTATATCTCTTTGGGGTTATTGCCTTCATCATACCTCTTGGAAGTATACGACAGAGAAGCTTCTGTTCTATGATGACGATAAGCCTATGCGCCAGCACGTTTAAACCCTCTCCCAGTGAGGATAGGGGACGAGGAGCGCAGAGCACTACCATTTCAGAGTTTCCCTTCTCATAAGTCCAGCACGCCGGCATGCAAGTGTGCGCTGCTTTGGTACTGCGCAGAGCTTCAGATTACTGTTGCCTAAAGTGCGTGCTACTTTGGTAGCGTGTACTTACTCACATTACTTGTATCCATCCTTTCAAGCGAGAGTCAACTCTTACCTCGCCAGCGCCCACCAGCGTTTGCTGACGCGTGCCCTCACTGGGAATTCAACATGTACACAGTTACGTGTTAGAAGTATCTCTCGTTACAATGAATGGGTGTGGGAGTTCATCGCCCATCAACAGGTACATGCTAAACCCCCCTCTCGCCATAATATACAGCCGAGTGAGTTCAGCACTCACTCATACCTACACACCTAACCCAACATTTGACAACTGTAGAGGGGACGCAGTGCACTCGGTACTTGTTGTATAGCACACATGTATAATGAGAACAGCGCAAATCACTATGGGATGCATTTCATTATGACTTCGTCCTTTCGCCTTGAGTAAACTGTAACGATTGCGAGCTTTGGTTTGCTGTACAGCTATACAAAAGAGAATTATCATGCACAGACAAAGCTACCTGCAAAGATGGATGTGCAAGCTTCCACATTGGCGCAACTGTTCTCGTCAGCGTTCGCAAACATTTGATACGTGCTCTTGTTCCCCTAACTACTATGACTACTACTACTACTAATGTCGTACCGTGACTGGGACGTTGGTGATCAGTCGCCTCCTCTTCTCCCTGTCTCTAGTCATTTAGATCCTTTGAATTGGTATATGTTACCCTTTAAGTTGACACTTTTATAATAAATGGTAAATGGATGACATGTGCTACGTTGTTTGCGCGCTCACCTATACACCTCCAGATTGTACATCGAGCCTCGTTAGGCATAACCCTCAGGGGTTATTTTCACAATTGAGGAAGCCTGCCGACTGCATGCGGCTGCCGCATGTCACCATTGTTCCCTCTGGGCTCAACAAGTCTCGTTAGACAAAGTCCTACCAGCGATTGCCGCATATAAAGATGTTTTCTTACAGCTTATTTCTTTCGCATCCCACCGTGATTTGGAAAAGAGACGGGTTATTATCTCAGACTTCTCCTCTCTACAGGTTAAATAACGCATCGGAACACTCATGTTGGTTCAGTCTCCGATCCTTGTTGATCTCCTCTTCACTCTGTCATGCCCTCAAAGAACAACGGTCTCATAAGACATAACCCTTTGAGGTTATTCTTTTTACCCTATATTTCCTAGGGGATGGAATCTACTCATGCTTACGTCTACGAACGATAGCAAACATATATTCGCTTATAAGTACTGTACTGTACACTTGACCCACCCAAGGGCGGGCAAGTCCCTTCTACCAGTAGAGATCTCATCACTTCGTTAGCTGTATGCTCACGAACATTTTCGTGTTTACAAGGTTATAGCTAGTCGATGGAATTGATCCAGTCAGGGGCACAGAGGAAGTGCTCTGGCTTCTCAGAGGTTGACCTCTGTCTTCCTCCCGGAGACTCTGAAAGTAAGGTACCACCGAGTCTTTGGTGTCCGTACCTGGTTCTGTCGCCTCGCTCATTTTGTCACCGCTTACACAGGTGCTCTCGGTATTTGTCTGAAGCATTGAGTATCCCCTCTCAAAGAGGAAGAGGGGAGCACCTTTCTCATTCGCGTAATAGGTCTTCTCCTGGGTGGTCTCCTCTGCGCAGGTGGACGGAAGGGGTTGTGGATTCATCCATGCTCCTCTCTAGTCCTCCGAAGTGAGGTTCGTTGGAATGAGACGATGAGGTAGTGCGTTTGCTGGTTACAACTGCGATACTTCGCTGTTGACTTGGGCACTCATTTATCTTCAACCAGCATGGCTCGTCCAGTGAATCCTAATGCTGGATCTCAGGTCCTCTCGCCAAACTCCTGCGGAAGTACTTGATGAGTGACCCGCAAGCAACTTCAACGTGCGAATAGGTATCAAAGCGTGAACAAGTAATCCAGGAAGTAATCGCATACAATGATCCATGTTAACCAGCGTGTTCGTCAACGCCAGCTCGTGATCCTCATAGCAGAGTAAATTGCAGTTTGGTGAGAAAGCTATGCACACTGTTGCAGTCCAGAGGGGTTGCATAATCATCCAAACTTAGTCCTTACACCAACAACGCGCGGGGTGGGGGCGGTTTACGTCACATGATCACAAGCGAAGGAGTGCCACCTTGTGACCACCTGTTTGCCAGGGAGGGATAGCACGCTTGACATTAGGGGTCTCCAGGCCTCTACATTTGACTCTCCTGTAAAGAAGACTCCTGGAGGTTGGAGACCAGTCATTGACTTCTCCCTGAATAATAATATTCAACAAACTTCGTTTAGGATGGAGACGGCAGACACGGTCAGACAGGCCTAGACATTATACTAGGTAAAGTCTGTTGATGATGCAACGTTTTCAACCTCACATATTGGAAGCCGATTACTTTGCCTGCCTATTGCTAGACTTTAAAACGACTAAGGGTTTGACAAGCGAGCACTCTCAACCCTCAACAAGATTGCAAGTTAACCTTTGCCGGACACCTCTTCACTATCCAGATGGACAGACGAGCTTCTACCAAATACCTCATTGATGTGTGCCTCGTCCAGGTGCACCTCAACCACAGAAACGCTGCAACAATCCAGGTGCGCCTCAACCACAGAAATTCCTCAACGCAGACGTACATCATCCAGATGCTTTTTTTACCCAGACCTCTCCAAGACGCCCATCTCCCAGAATCCTTGCTGGATGCAATCACCTAAAGGCTTGCACTCAAGGTGAGTGCAGGACTTTCATCTGCTTTCAACTTAGCACTCGCTCGCTCTTGCCGAAGCATGCTAACTCTTTGGAACATTTGCTTTTCCTTCAGATGTGCTGGCATGGCCATGCACACATGAACATCATGGTTTTGAAGGAGTGCATAGAAGGACTTACAGTATTTTGATAAATTCCTGGTTTGTGCTCAGCCCATTAGCAGTTTAGAATAGGTGGTTTATTTCACCTCAACGTTATATGCATCACTCTGAAGTGTAAGTGCGAGTTATCTTTGACAAGAGACTGTAGCTCCTGCGAAAACTAAACGCATAATTATAAATGGTAGGTCTAACCAGTAGACCTCAGGAATTGTAACTGTCAACTTAGTTACTCACAGAGGTGATCCTCACATTCAATCCCATTATGGATCAAGATCACCCAAAGTCGTTTCCTTTCGCAGGTAGAATTTGGGTCGACAATCTCACACTCTCTCTCTCTCTCTCTTCAAATGGAAGCACTTCATGCAGGGAGCCTCCTAAATAAATCATAGGCATAAACAAATTCCGTCCAGATCCCGCTTCTTCTTTGTCTGCATCTTTTCCCACTTCTACGTGGGGTCGATGTTTCTGGCCAGCTTTCTCCATCTACCTCCATCCCACACCTCATCACTGGTTAATCCCTTTGATCGAAGGTCATCCTTGATACAGTCCACCCACCTTCGCTTTGGTCTCCCTCTCCTACTCGTTCCCTGTACCTCCATTTCCATCACTCTCCTCCCAATATACTGTTCATCTCTTCTCATGACATGACCATACCACCTCAGTTTACTTTCTTGGATCTTATCTGATAGTTCTCTAACTCCTGTGGTACCCCTGATTATCTCATTCCGTATCTTATCTCTTCTTGCCACTCCACACATCCATCTCGACATTCTCATCTCTGCCACATCCAACTTCTTCTCTTCCGTCTTCTTTATTGCCCACATCTCCCCTCCATACATCATTGCCCGTCTCACAACTGTCCTGTGTACTTTACCTTTCAACTTAACCCCTATTTGTTCTGTAACTGAAATACAAACCACGCTATTTACATGGGGTAATTACTTCGGCGTAGCTGAATGACGAGCCATAAGAATTTTAACAAGGATTTACTACCCCGCCGCTAGTTAGTGGGGGTAGGGAGGGGTAGCTAGCTAACCCCTCCCCCCCACACACACACACACCGGTGAATGCTTCACTTTACTTTTGGCTCGGACGGAGAACAGACCTGTCTGCTCTCTCCCTCGCTTTGACTGCCATATTTAATCTGTTTTTGCTTTTTCTTTTCCAGTGTGTTTGAAGTTGGCCTCTACTGACTATGCGTACATGCCCTGGTCTTCCTGGCCGCCCTTGTGGGACCTTTATGTCGGCGGTCGGCACCGATCCCCACACATTGTGTCCTCACTGTAGGGGCCAACGGTGTGATAGCGGTAATGTATGTATCAAATGTAGGGAGTGGTCTACCTCGCAGTGGGAGAGGTTTGCCTGGTGCCGGAAGAAAAAGTCTAAAAGGGATCTTTTTCCTTTAGAGGCTTCTTTGAAGAGAGAAAATTCCAAGACTTCTTCTTCCGTAGCCCTTTCCTCCTCCGAAGCTCCCCCTCGAGCGGTCTCTTCCGAGAGGCTGGCGAGTGGAAGCGTAGACCGTACTGCTGTTGTCCGATCCCGGGGTGCGGGAGAGGTAGTTGCCTCCCATAGCGAGGCGGCTGCCCCTCCTCCCCCGGAGGAGGATATGAATATTGATTTACCTGTGTTTAATCATGATTTGTTGCAGCTTTGGGCTTCCTTGGGGCTGCAGGGTTCGCCCTCCAGGGAAGCCCTGTTTGACATTATCCAACTTGGTGCAGCTGTCAAACAATCGACAGCTACAGCAGGGATAGATCCTCTGTCTGTTGTTGACGTTGTTGTGACGGAGGCATCTCGTGGGTCTAGTCAAACCCCCGTTCCTGTTGCTGAGGTTGCTGAAGGCTTAGATTCCCCCTCCGAACACTTTTCGAGGGAGGATCTAAGTCCTACGGTCTCTCCTGCCGGTGATTTTCCCCAACGGGGGAGCTCACTCACAGAGACTCCTCTTCGGAGGCCCTATGATGATCAGCCTGCTGACCCCACGGCCCCTCATGGGCATATAAGGAGGAAGGCTTGTCCTCCCCTTCGCCGTAGAGGCCTTCCTTCTCCTCATAAGGGAGTTAGGAGGCGCCTCTTCGGCTCGTCGTCACCACAGTCCTCGGCGGAGGAGACGACTCGCCGTTCGCCGATCCTGCCAGTTACCACCTTAGACCTCTCCGGGGATCGTTCGCGATCCCCTTCGGATGACGGTCGTGCTTTGGGACCCTGAGACCAGTCTCCCTCCAGACCTGCTGACTTGCCGTCGCCTTTCGAGGATGCTGATGTGCGTTACACGCCACCTGATCCTGCCACTGCACAGGCACCGGGTCCTTCGGGGCTTAAGGACCATGAGCGCAAATCTGCGCCTCTTGCCCTCAAGTGCCAGGTTCAACCTGCGCGCCCTCATGCTGCTGCTGCTGCTGTTCCAGTCTTAGCGACACAGCGCTCATCTGCGCACGTGCGCGCCCCTGTTCCTGTTACGCGCCAGGGTTCCCCTGCGCGTCCACATCCTTCTGCGGCCCGGCACCCGCCAGCAGTTCCTGATCCAGCGCGCCAGCGCCCACCTGTGCCGAGCGTTCCCCGGTTCCTGCCTCGTCGCGCGCAGTTCAAGAGGCTCTTACGTTAGCGCACAGGCGCTCACAGGTACCTCTGTACTCGCAGCGCCCGTCTGGAGTTAGGCACAAAGCGCGCCCATCGCGCGCAGTTCCAGTTACAGCACTCACTCGCTCGCCAGCGCGCTTCTACTGTACATCACAGCGCGCAGTCCAGGAGGTGCCTAAGCTAGCGCACGGACGCTCACAGGCACCCCTGGACTCTTCTTCCAGACCGCGCGATCCTGCACACGTTCCAGCCGCGCGCCAGGTTCCAGTCCCTCTCAAGGCGCCTCATGCAACCCTACAGCGCACACCCGTGCTCCCTAATCCAACCGCGCGCCCTGCTCACCCTGCTCGCCCACCGCAGCAGCGCACACCAGCTCGCCCACATCCTGATGCGCGCCCATGATCCCCTGCACGCCCACAGATTAATATGCCTGTTCTCTCGGATCAGCGCCCACCTACGCTCCAACGCGTGAACCCACGCTCGCGCTATCCTGAACCTGCGCTCTCGAGCACTCACCGGGTTCTTCCGGATACTCGCCACTGCCCTATCGCGCCCGTTAGTGCCGCATCAGGATCCTGTGCCCCCTTGTATCCGGCCTCCTCACGTTCCAGCTCCTGAGCGCCACACGCCCTCGCCATCTCCTACGCGCGCCCGCTCCATCCCCTGTGCGCCTACGCGCCCGCACCATCTCCTGCGCGCCTGTAGCCTCGCCTACGCGCCCTCGCGCCTGCTCCACCAACCTCTCACGCCCGCACGAATGCGAGATTCCTGTGACACGCGATCCTGGTTAGGGCCCATCGCGCGACATCCAGCGCAAGCGTCACCAGGCGGATAGGTCATCGTCTCGTTCCCCTCCCCGCAAGCGCAGAACAGCGCGCTCGCCGGAGGAGGGGCGGTTCCCGGACAGGTCTAAGGACTCTCTTGTTTCAGCTTCTCAGGCGAACCCGCATTTGTCGACTCCTCCAAGGGATCGAACGTTCCCCTTCCCTCCAGAGGGAGTGTCTGACAGCGCGACTGTCAGCCAGCAGCCCTGGTCAGAGCTCTTGTGCAGGCGATGAAGCCCGTTCTCTCTGACGTGGGTCACAAATCAGTGGCGGCTTCCTACCCCCTGAAGAGGAAGAGAGGGGTCCCTCCCGTGGAAACACCTCCAAGGACTATTCTGTCTCCTCGCAGATCCTTGCGCAAGGCTCCTTCCCCCCTCAGACTTTCTCTCCCTCCCCTGTGGATGAGGATTACCCATCCTCAGGAGCCGGACCGTTCCCCCCTAGCACCAATGGGGGAAACTCCTCCTCTCCCTGAGAAGTCTTCTCGTCCAGGGGTGGAAAAGAGCCTGCACCCATCGTTACTCGAGTCCTGTATCCCTCCCAGGAGGGAACCGAAGGACTCTAAGATTATCCCCAAGTCGTCAACAAGGATCAGACAGGAGCCGTCTAGACCTTCCGAGGATGTCCACGTGTCCCCCCAGGAAGAGCCACTGGGGACAGGAGACTTTGCTGCCAGCCCTTCAGGAGGAGAGCACCAAGAGTCAGAACATGCATTCTGTCAAGTCCTGACCCTCATGAGGAACCTCAACGTGATCCCAGACCCAAAGATTCCTGCTCGTGAGGGTAAGGACACGGTCTTGGACCGTGTCTACGGCACCCAGAAACCCTCTAGGGCCAGTGCAGCTTTGCCCTGGTCTCAGGGGATGAAGAGTGCCAGGGACAAGGTTGAGGGCCAGCTCTCTGAGCTTGCCTCCTCCAGTAGATCCAGCGCCGGTAACAAGCTCCTCCCTCCTCCTTGAGTCCATCAGAGGAGGTACTTTGAGATCCTTGAGGAGTCTTGTTTGGGTCTTCCTATTCACCACTCCGTGGAAGAACTCACCGGGGGAGTCCCTCTAGAGAGACTCTCCAACCGGCACGTGTCCTACTCAGCTACTGAGATCCTAAGCCAGGAGAAGGTCGCTAAGTGTGCCATGCAGGCAACTTCGTGGCTTGACATCTGGCTGGGGTCTCTGGGCATCCTGGTGTGGTCTGAGGACCTCTCCAAAGAAAGCACCAGGAAGGCACTGGAGACTTTCTTACTCTCAGGCACGCGGACCATCGAGTTTCTGGCCCACCAAGTCTCGAGCTTGTGGGCCAATACGATTCTCAAACGACGGGACGCTGTGGCTGAGAGATTCCACCAGAAGGTTCCCAGTTCGGATGTTAGCAGGCTCAGACACTCTTCCGTGCTCGGTAAGAGTTTGTTTGAGCCTAAGGACGTGGAGCTTACCGCTGAGAGGTGGAGGAAGTCCAACCAGGATTCCCTCATCCATAGGGCCCTACAAACCTCCAGCGGCCCAACAGCCCCGTCCGGCTAAGGACACAAAGAAGACGACAGCAGCAAAGCCGAATCTGTCTAAGCCCTTTCCTGCCAAGAGCAGAAGGAGCAAGAAGTCCTCCAGGGGAGGCAAGAACCCTAGAGGAAACGGCCGAGGCCGTGCTAGGGATGGCAGTCCTCCTGCATGTCCACCATTGGGGGGATGCCTACAAAGTTGCGCGGCAAGGTGGCAGCAACTCGGGGCAGATTCCTGGACAATTTCCGTAATCGCTCAGGGTTATCGCGTCCCGTTCACAGCTTCTCTACCTCTCCTGACAGCCAATCCAGTGTTGTTGAGCTCTCTTGCCATGGGATCGACAAGAGGGCAAGCCCTTTGGGCAGAAGTCCAGACCATGTTGTAGAAGGACGCTTTCCAGGAGGTTGTAGATGGGTCCCCAGGCTTCTACAGTCGACTCTTCCTTGTAAGAAAGGCGTCTGGAGGCTGGAGACCAGTCATCGACCTCTCAACCCTGAACGGGTTTGTCAAACAGACTCTGTTCAGTATGGAGACGGCAGACACGGTCAGACTTGCAGTGAGACCCCAAGACTTCATGTGTACACTGGATCTGAAGGACGCGTACTTCCAGATCCCAGTCCATCCGTCTTCAAGGAAGTACCTAAGATTTTGCTTAGACAACAAGATCTACCAGTTCAAAGTGCTGTGTTTCGGTCTCTCCACAGCCCCTCAGGTGTTCACCAGAGTGTTCACCCTGATATCTTTGAGGGCTCACAGGATCGGCATCCATCTCCTTCGTTATCTGGACGACTGGCTGATCCTAGCGGTCTCGGAGGTAACCCTTCTTCGCCACCGAGACAAGCTCCTCGAAGTTTGCCAGGATCTAGGGATCATGGTAAATCTCGAGAAGTCCTCTCTGCAGCCCTCTCAGAAACTGGTATATCTAGGCATGGTTATAGACACCAATCTCCACAAAGCCTTCCCATCAGACGACAGGATAGCAAGGCTGAGGAAGGTCGCAAGGCCTTTCCTCAATCGAGAAGAACTCCCAGCCGAGACGTGGCTGCGTCTCCTCGGCCACCTCTCCTCCCTGGCCCGTCTCGTTCCCAACGGTCGCCTCAGAATGAGATCTCTCCAGTGGCGACTCAAGTCCCGGTGGAATCAGGGTCACGATTCCCCGGACACTTTGGTCCCCGTGGGTCTCGCAGAACGGACGGACCTCCAATGGTGGGTGGCGGACGAAAACCTACGAAAGGGAGTGGACCTTCTCGTCCTTACCCCGGATTTGATGTTGTTCTCGGACGCATCAAAGAAAGGGTGGGGGCCCACGTTCTGAACCACAGGACCTCAGGCCTGTGGTCAGAATCAGAAAAGTACCTTACATAAACCTGCTAGAAATGAAGGCCAAGTTCCTGGCACTTCAGAAGTTCCACCAAGTCCTGGCGGGCCACTCTGTGGTGGTGATGAGCGACAACACCACGGTGGTGGCTTATATCAACAAGCAGGGAGGTACCTTTTAGGAACAGCTATCCCATCTTGCAGTAGAGATTCTGAGATGGTCCAAAGTCCACTTGATCACACTCACACTAGCGGCTCGCTTCATTCCAGGCAAAAGGAATGTGCTCGCCGACAGTCTGAGCAGAGAGACGCAGATAGTGAGTACCGAGTGGTCTTTGGATTCTCAAGTAGCCAACAAAGTCCTGACTTTGTGGGGTTCCCCGACGGTGGATCTGTTTGCTACAGCGCTGAACTTCAAGCTCCCGCTGTACGGCTCCCCGGTCCCGGACCCCAAGGCTCTCTGGCAGGATGCCTTCCAACAACGGTGGGACAAAATCTATGTGTACGCCTTTCCCCCGTTCTGTCTGATGAGGAGGGTGCTCAACAAGACCAGAATATCTGTCAATCTTTCAATGACCCTGATAGCTTCGCTATGGCATCACGCAGAATGGTTCCTGGACCTTCTGCAGCTCCTCACGGAGGTTCCGAGAGAACTCCCTCCAAGTCACGAGCTACTCAAACAACTACACGCGAACATCTTCCACAAAGCCGTAGCTTCGCTTCTACTTCACGCCTGGAGACTGTCCAGCATCTCCTCACAGAGAGAGGATTTTCGCAACAAGTTACGAACCGAATGTCTGGTCACCTGCGCAAGTCATCCGCAAGGGTCTAGCAGGCGAAGTGGAGAGTCTTCTGTGGTTGGTGTCGTGGAAGGGGGTATCTCTCCCCTCGATGCCACTATTCCAGCAATAGCGGAGTTCCTCGTGTATTTGCGGGAGGAAATGCACCTTTCAGTCTCGGCAGTGAAAGGCTGTCGCTCAGCCTCAAGTCTTGCCTTCAGGCTTAACCTGTTAAGCGTCCCCCCTGGACCAGGTTGCCGCTAACGTACCGTCACGCTTTTTTTGCCCTGAGCGGTCATTTCACTAATGATAATTTTTCAAAGTTACTGTAATATCATTTCTTTATGCTTATAATTCGTATTTATAGTTAAAAGTAGGGATATTAATTAAATGGTAGAGTAAAAAAAACAATTAATACCACTATTATTTCATTTCAAATGGCTACAAAATACGGAATATTCTAATGGGTTCTTTTTATCTTCAATCGTAAATCTTACGCCTGGATAAGCAACAAAAGCAAAGGGATAAGTCTCCCCCCCCCCCGTCTCTATCTCTCTCTCTCTCCATATCGTTTCCTGTATAGTTTTCAAATATGTTCATCATATATTTGTACATTATTTATCCTCTCTCTCTCTCTCTCTCTCTCTCTCTCTCTCTCTCTCTCTCTCTCTCTCTCTCTCTCTCTCTCTCTCTCTCTCTCTCTCGTGTATAGTTTTGTGAAATCTCATTGTCCAGTCATTCGGTAATGAGAAGTCATTTTTGCTTTCGGCATCTAAAGAAAACTTTGTTTCTTCAATATACTAATCACTGGAGGATTCATAACTAGTGCTCTCATTATCAAACAGGTTATCATTATCAAATTCCTCAACAATATCATTTATTTCATCTAAAGAAATAACCTTCCTCTTTAGACCGTTCATTACAAAAGGAACAACAAACAACCACTTCCGCATGAACGCCCGAAGCGCACTGATAGGAAACCAGTTTTCTAACATCAAGCTACCTTCAGAAAAATAGTTGCCATACATCATATAAGTTTCTATTTACAGCCCCCATATGCTGAGAGTGTTGCCAAGTGGTGATCCTATACTTACTATTCGAGTAAACGTAATATCACGAGACTGACGGCTTGAAAAAAGGCAATTAAAGTCATGAACGGAATATGCAGTTGAAGGCGGGTACCGAGTAGATCGTGGTGAACGGTTTATCACGTGGGTGACGCTTAACAGGTTAAAGGAATGGACATTTCTTCCTCGCTGGAACTTTCCCTTCTCATACGGAGTTATGAACTTGCCTGCCCTCAGTCGGAAGTGAGACCTCCTCCATGGAACGTGGTTCGAGTTCTCAGGTCTCTGAAGAGACCTCCCTACGAACCATTACGCCAGGCTTCAGATCGCCACCTTACCTGGAAGACGGTTTTCCTGCTAGCATTGGCCTCGGCCAAGCAAGTCAGTGAGCTACATGGTCTCTTGTACGACATCGCCCATTCAAGGGGATGGGGGAGGTAACGTTCAGCTTTGTCCCTGAGTTTGTTGCCAAGACTCAGAATCCGGGAGTGCCGGACCCTAGGTTCGACTCTTTCCAGGTTTCGAGTCTCCGTTCTGTAACAGATGACCCAGACCATCTCCTACTGTGCTCAGTGAGGAGTCTGAGGTTGCATCTTAAAAGAACAGCTGCAGTTCGTCCCTGGGTGCAAGCCCTGTTCGTGAGCACCGGGAAGACAAAGAGGAGGGTCACCAGGAATACTATCTCGGCCTGGATTCGCAAGGTAATACATCTGTCCTTGAATCCTGACCCTTCTCCGTCACGTCGCCCTAGAGCGCATGATGTCAGGGGTATAGCTATGTCCCTGGCCTTCAAGAAAAATTATTCAGTGACGCAGGTCCTGCAAGCTGGGGTGTGGAAGCGTCAGACCACCTTCACGGCCCACTACCTGCAAGACGTGACACACAGGAGGCCTTAATCTTTTCTTCATCCTCTCCTCCCTTGGAGAAAGCAGCATCCTGGGTTCTCTGCACAGCTGACCTCGAACCACTGTAGGTAAACCATGCTTCCTTGTGTTCCTAGTATTAAGTGTAATACTGTCATGTCCCCATACCCTGAGGAGGTGGTATTGGGAGAGTCCTAGCCTAGATTTCCATTTGAAGAACTCCAGGTCGACTTACTAGGACGAGTCACTTCTCACCTTCAGACACAGCTTATGTAGGCCGCAGCAGTTTCACAGCATGCTAGCGAGGAGTAGGGACTCCTTATTTCTTGAGTACTTACACACTCGAATTTGAAGTCCCCGGGCAAGCCAAAGCCAGTATGGCAGGGACTTACCTCCCTACCTAAGGGTTGAGTCACCCCATGTAAATAGCGTGGTTTGTATTTCAGTTACGGAACAAATGACAAATTTGTAGATAATTTGTATTTTTCCTAACTATACAAACCTTAGCTATTTACACATATTTGCCCGCCAGCCCTGTCCCCCGGGATAAGTCCTACCTCTAAGCAAAGTGAAGCATTCACTGGTATGTGTGAGGGGGGGTTAGCTAGCACACCGGTGAGAGGGGGGGATAGCTAGCACACCGGTGAGAGGGGGGGTAGCTAGCTACCCCTCCCTACCCCCCGCTAACTAGCGGCAGGGTAGTAAACCCTCGTTAAAATTCTTATGGCTCGTCATTCAGCTACGCTGAAGTAATTACCCCATGTAAATAGCTAAGGTTTGTATAGTTAGGAAAAATACAAATTATCTACGAATTTGTCATTTTCCTGTCACATAGTACTCCACACACTTTTTCCCAATTCTTCCATCCTGCTTGTATTCTGTGGTTTATTTCTGCCCCCAAATCACCATCCTCTACAACTGTTAATCCTAAATACTTGAAATTTTCAACTCTTTTCAGTCTCTCCTTGTAAACAAACTTCCCCATTCTCCCCATTTTTCAATCTCAAATAGGCCTACTCTGTCTTTTTCCAGCTGATTTTCAATCCTCTATTTTCCATTTCTCTTCACAACTCCTCCAGTTTCTCTTCTACTACCTTTCACCTAGTGCTACACAGTATAACATCATCAGCAAAAAGCATACACCAAGGAGACTGATCTCTAATACCTTGTGTTACTACATCCATGACCAGGTCAAATAGGTAAGGGCTGAAAATAATTTATAATTTCCCAAATAAACCAGCTGAGTATAGTTGTAAATCTTTTGAGGGAGAGAGAGAGGGATCAGACAACGTCCTGTCTTGAAATAAACTTACTGGTAAGTGTTGATTGAATTGGATCTCCAGAGAAAAAGTGTTATAATCATCAGGCGAGTATAGAAATAATATATTTTATTAAAATTTTGTTAATATCCATTTGGCTTTGTTCTCAAATATCCTCTTTGGAATCAGGAATCATTGGATTCCAACCCCTCACAAAGTTCCTAACCTCATGTTCATTTTGTTTCTGTATTCCTACAGTTCAGCTTGGTGGATGTAGCCACAAACCTAACTCATCGCTTCTCTGTTTTAAGTGGCCTTTCAATCATCTCCTTTGTCTCTGCGCCGGTTCCCGAATCTAGTCGACGGCCTTGGTCCAGAGTCTCCAGGAAAAGGTAAGTATAATCTGCTTTAGTTCAAAAATTAGGCTGGATCAGCATTAAAATTACTAGTAGAATATTGTACTGTATGGAGTTTGTATCTATGAAACATGAAAGCTTTTTCAATGTTTTGATTTTCAGTGTTTCAGCTTCTTGTGAAGAAAATAAGTGGATTTTTGGAGTAATTTTTTATAAGGAAATTTGTCTAGAAGGTGGAAAATTTCATAGATATGTTTAGGTAAAATATTACATTTTATTTTCTAGCTCAGAAATGTTAAGGGACTTTCATTTTTCTTTGATATTTTTTTTTCTTGTTAGCAGTTAGCTTTCATAGTCTAGAGGTAAAATTGAACATCTCCATGGAAATTAATCTCACCTTATGATGGAAACTGTATTTTGCATTGATAGACCATGGATGGCAGGTACTTTAGCGAGGACTTGCTGTTTGTATCCTGAAAGGTTAGTGTACTGGAATTAAAAGAATTTATATGCAGGAGAAGTAGTGGAAGATTGCACTGCTTATGAACTGATGTTTCCTCACAATTAATTGACAAACTTTTATGATAAGGCCTATGAACTCTCGTGCGATAGCTTATTGCGTAGTTTTTTGCTTCTGCTTTTAACTCTCTGGCTCTTCACTACGATATAGACGGACAGTGAGAACCATGATGCTCTTTTGCCAAGTATTTCCTCTGTGTTTACTGATCATGGTTTGGAACACAGTACAAAATATTTCAATTGTTATCATTTATCTCAGTCCCATTGATTAAGTACAATACCTTGATTGACTGCTTAGATCTGCCTTTCAAATTATTGTTCAAGTTTTATATGTAGGCCACCCTTCAGTAAGCAGAACTAACGTTAGATTCCATCAACAACGTTTTGAAAGTTCTTGAGGGTCACTTAATGATTTCCCTAAAAGAATTACATTGAATACTCAATATTCTTAAAATGAAATTGCAACATTCATGATATTTTTAGGCTGTGAACTCTTTCAGTAGGTACCTTAATCTCATATTCCCAGTTATTGAATATGTGTACAGATTACTGGTTTCTATTAGGAATTAGGATAAATTAGGTAATGTGCTGTTATTGTAAAGTCAGTCTAAAAGTCCTTTACCTTCATTTCCAGATGTTGGATATTTGAAATTTGGTTTGTTATTTTCTCGAGTAAATGTGGTCCCCCTTTTCACTAAATGATCGTTTTATGCTTCTTAATTTTCCTTCATGTTGTGTTACCAAATGTACTGAGGGCTATACATGAAGGAGAGTAGATGAAATAGAAATAGTCAAAGTAGATTTAGTCACCCTCCGTGCCCCAGTACCTGATGAGGGTGAACTTCTTCATTGCCTTCAAATGCGTAATTTTTGTAGGACTGCTTATTGCATTTGTAAGCTGGTTTTCAGAGTAAGTTCTTTCTTTTATATGCAAAATACGAACTGTTGTTTTAATTTATTATATTAGTCGGAATATTGATTTTATTCTGCTTTACTAGACCAAACACTTTGGGTCCATCTCAGAGGTCTTGTAAAACTATCTTTTGCAGTGAACTATGAAGCCCTCAGGTCATATGTAAAGTCAGTAGTAGACTGTTAGATATGAAGTGAACTATAATGAATGTGGCAGAAAATAAAAAGATTTTATGTTTGGCAAAGATCAGGAACTTTAGCCGGATGTAGAACCAGTTTAAGGTCTGATGAAATTTCATTGTGTCTTGTGTGGCCCTATGCAGTTGATGCTAAATGCTCTTGGCAGAGTCCCTTATCCATCTAATAGTTTACATCTAACTCCTCCTTGCTGCTAAGTCATCTAATTTATTAGTATATGGAAATGGGACTTGTTGATCTTGGGAAATAATTTTATTTTATTCATAATATGGGGTTAACTTTTTTCTTTTGAACTAAAGGAACTGTTTGCATTGGTTGTTTCAATGTCCTAATTGCTTGTTTGATAAGTTTTAATTATCATGTACAATATTGCAATACATAATAGGTATTTCTATCCATTGTTTTTAATTCAGAAAGATTTGCAATATTCAGATAGCCAGTTACTGCGGTGCTACTGTTGATAGAAAATTTACTGTAAAGTTATATAATGTACTGTATAGTAAAAACTCGATGGATCACAAACTTCAAGTATTCTTTTTTCCATGTTGTAGTAATGAAATTTCCTCTCCCCTTCAGATGGCACCAGTCAACCCTCGAGAGTGAGTATGCGCACAGTAAGACAGTTTGGCCTGTTGCGCAGACTGAAGCTCTCTTCCTGCCTGAATTTCCCGTTGGCATTAATGAGAAACTGAAGCTGATTGTAAGTGTTTTGTTTTGCAGTATAGACGTTCGTTATACATTGGTAATAAAATTTTGTGGATACTTTACCTGAAAGCAAATGGTTTTGTGATTAGATGCAGTATGTCTTACTCCATATATTACTAATTCTAAATAAATATTAGACCTTGTTCTTATGCTTTTTAGTGTATACAAAGCTCAATATTTAGTAGATGTAGTACCTTGCAGTCAAACAAATTTCAAGAGGTAATAATTACTCTGTCATCATCACTTTTTGGGAAAAGATATGGGAAGTAAGTTATTTTTACCCATGTGTCTTTTGTGCCTGAATTCCCATCAGGTATCGGGTGTATTTGATGCCATATTCTTAGCCTTCCTACTAGTTTCATGCTGCTATTTCCTTACCTGCAGTCTACTTCCTTATCTGCTACTTTTCTGACTGCTTCTCTTTCTTATTACATGGCCATTGATATTAATAAAACAAACAATTTTCAATATTAAACTTACCCGATAATCATGTAGCTGTCAACTCCGTTGCCCGACAGAATTCTACGGGAGGGATACGCCAGCTATCACTATACTAGAAGGGGGTGTACTCACAAGCGCCACCTGTGGCCAGGTACTACAGTACTTGTTGTTGACGCCACCTCACTTTTTCCTCTGTCGTGCTTCCGGCAAGACGTTCTTGGATACGCTTATGATTTTGGAGTATTGTTCACGGTTTGGTGAAGTATTTCTCTAAAATTTGCAGCTATTCGCTATACTGGAAACTTCTATATTAGCTTAGTTAGCTTTTGGAATTAATTTGATTAATTATGGTGACGAAGAGAGTATGAACTCTCTTTCACCTTTAAATGGCCGACCCTTCCCTTAGACGGAAGTGTTGGTGTCTAAGAGAGTATAGACTCTCTTTCTTAATTTTGCTTAACAAATGTTATAGATTTATTTTATATCTCTCCGCCTCTTATAGGCCTCTTCGATTAACTTCCTTTTATTATAAACTTATTAAAATTAATTTTTATATTTGTTTATATTCGACCTTCCTAATAGTAGGCGGTCTTTTCTTGGTACCGAAGTTAATTAACTTTGAGCCCGTCATTTCGGTTTTACCTGTTAACATATTATGCTATTTTAATGTCTTGGAAAGAATTTCTTTGATAGTCTCGTACTGTTTTCAAAGTTGAACTAACGTTTTGTTTTGTCTCTGCAGTTGTTGACGTTCAGAACGTTCAACTTGCGCTCTATCGTTACGATAGAGAAAGAATTTTCACGGTTTCACGTTGCAGTAAGAGTAACCGTGTCTAGCGTTTTGTTCATTCTTTCTTAACTTAATGGTTTTAATCCTATAACGGAACTTTTCATTTTGGGAAATATTTCAGTTTTTTCCTTTAACAATAATATGTTTTAACGATATATATGATTGGGCTCTTCTCTCAGGTTCTAAGTCAAGAGAGAGAGAGAGAGAGAGAGATAGAGACGGAGGGAGAAAGAGGAGGATAAACGTTTCATTCAAGCGAGTAACGTTGTTATCGTTTTTGCTCTTCTCCCTAGTCTCTTTAGGGGAAGAAGGTAAATTTCTAGAGTGATCTAGTGTTTAGTCTCTTTCCAGCCACTGAATTATTTATCTTTCATTAGATTTTTCTGTTACATTGTAATTCTGTTTTCGCAATTACTAACTTTTGAGAAAGGATAGAATTGCGTGTTTCAGGTACAAACCACTTAAAGTTTCGAGTTCAGTGAAATAAGTGCAAACAGAAAATCAAAGTGATAAGTGATTAGCGCAAAGTGTGTCAGTGTTGTGCGTGAGGGTACTTCTGTGCGTGCCAGTCGTCCTCCCAGTCCGGGACCTCTTGCAAGCTCCCAAGCCCAGGGGAGAAGCAATGTCGAAGGGCAAAAGGGTTCAGCAGGCCTTGATCGGCGCACAGAAGTATCCTCGGTGGTTGCGGGCGTGTCTTACCGAGACCGTCACTCCCACCCGCAGACGATTGAGCCCTTATTTTGCTCGTCTGCAGAAGAAATTTAGGGGAGAAAACGCTGGTCTCAGGTCTCAAGACCTCTTAAACGTAAAGTCCAGACCTATACCAGACGTACGAAGTTAGAGTTCAACAACCCGGATGCAGTCATTGGGTTAGCTCTGACTCGCCGCAGTCATCAGTTGAATGCACTCCGCCTAAGAGGAGTAAGGTTCTGCCGCAACAGATCTCTGCTGTTAAGGCTTTACCTCAGCAGACCTTAGTGTCTGCCGACCCCAAGTTGACTCTACTGCAGTCCATGCAGTCACAACTTTCGGTCTTGATGCGTGAGTGTCGGGCTGAGAAGGTTGCGCCTCCGCCTGCGCTCGCTCCGCCTGCGCTCGCTCCGCCTGACCGCAGTACCGCCTGCCAGGCGTACGATGTTGAGCCACGTTATGAGTTTACTGATCCCAGTGGTGTGCAGCTCCCTCTGCCTTCCTTAAGGCAACCTCAGCAATGGGAACAGAAGGCTTATACCTCTCTTCCTCCGCTTCCACTTGCTGTTCCACCAGTGAGGCAACACTCGCTTGAGGTACAACAACCTCTCCCATCCATGAGTCAGTCTCCTCAGCTCTCGCTGCAGCGAGCTCAACCCTCCTCAAGGCAAGCACCTCAACACCTTAGCCTTGCGCCTCAGGAGCCTCAACTTGCGAGACTTTTACTGCGTTCTGCGCAGCCACTACCTTTTCGCTCTCAGCTCACACCGCAGGAACCTCAACTCGTTCCTCAGGAACTTGCTACTGCGCATCCGCCAACCACTCAGCAAGCGCAACCCTTGAGTTCAGCCACTCATGCCAGGAGTCAGCCTCCTCCACCCATGCGCCTACCTTCTGCTACTTCTTTTGATCAGCCTTTGCAGACTGAGCCTCAGGTGTTCCCTCAACAGAGTCTTGAAGAGGAAACCACAACTATTGTTGTTCCAGCTCGTTCTGACTCTGCTGTTCAGCATACCTTACCTCCATTTTCAAACATTATGATAATGGAGGTTATTTGTATTACTTATAAAAATATATTTGTATTCCTTGCAATATATTTTTAACAATATCGCAAAATATGGCAAAAATATGAATCATGAGTTATGAATGTAAGGTAAATATTTTGTTGATATTAAAACCCCATGCAAGCATGCATAAAGCACTCTAGCACTGGTCATGGAATTTCTGAGAAATGTTAAACGCCATGCACACGCTCTGCTTACCTTACAGCATGCTCTGCTTACAGCATGCTCTGCATACAACATGCTCTGCATACAGCATGCTCTGCATTCAGCATGCTCTGCATACAACATGCTCTACATACAGCATGCTCTGCATACAGCATGCTCTGCATACAACATGCTCTGCATACAGCATGCTCTGCATTCAGCATGCTCTGCATACAACATGCTCTGCATACAGCATGCTCTGCATTCAGCATGCTCTGCATACAACATGCTCTACATACAGCATGCTCTGCATACAGCATACTCTGCATACAACATGCTCTGCATACCTTACCGCATGCTTCTCAGTCACACATCTTTGGTTGTTGCCAACTCACTAGACTGTCAAGCAGTTTCATAACGTTGCCTTCTAGTCTGCTGCTTTTGCACCAGTGAAACCCTCACTGAGAGAACTTAGCTTTTCTAGGATATGGTCCCTGTAGATGAGAAAGTTCTTTTCTCCCTCCTTCTGATATTTCCTTGAGGACTCTGTCATTTGGAGGGAGCCTTTAGCTGCGTAGCCTCCTATGGACTTTTATTTAAGCATAACATGCTTCCAGGGAAGGTAATGGTTCCACTTCAGTCGCTAATCCCGTCTGTTACCACACCTGCTCCCATAGACCTTGAGCTGTGTTGCAAGACATGCAGTCCAAGCTTAGTCCTTGTTAGAGGATTTTTTGTTTACGGAGTCAATGTGTCACGGGGAAGACGTTCAACAACCAGCAGAAGTGACTTGTTGTGACGCAGTGCGGCAACCTCAGCAAACCGATAAGGAGTTGTCTGTACGACCCAGACAGTCTAGACAGATTCGGGTTGTCACTGTACTTCCTCGCTTGCCCATGGTTGACAGTTCACAGACTGTGCAGCAGTACCATGATCTTGTGTCCGGCTCCGTCAGACGACTGGCTTTTAAGAGCTCCCACAAGTCGTCGCTGTCTGGAGATTTTCAAATGGACTATGGATCTGACCAAGGAACTGGGCCTCCTGGTCAATTTTGAGGAGTCTCAGCTCGTCCCATCCCAGACCATTGTCTCCTTGGGTATGGATCTTCAGAGTCGAGCTTTTCGGGCTTCTCCGTCGGCCCCAAGGATCTTCCAAGCCCTAGAATGCATCCAGAGCATGCTGAGAAGGAACCGATGCTCAGTCAGGTAGTGGATGAGTCTAACAGGGACACTTTCATCGCTGGCCCTGTTCATCGTGTTAGGGAGACTCCACCTCCCCCCCCTTCAGTATCATCTAGCTGCTCACTGGATAAAGGACATGACGCTAGAGACGGTCTCAGTTCCTGTTTCCGAAGAGAGGAGGCCTTCTCTCGCGTGGTGTAAGAACAGCTTTCTTCTCAAGGAAGTCTACCTTTGGCTGTTCAGAAACACGACCGCCGTCTCCTCTCGGACGCATCAGACACGGGCTGGGGTGCGACTTTGGACGGACAAGAATGCTCGGGAACATGGAATCAGGAGCAAAGGACACTTCACATCAATTGCAAGGAGTTGTTGGCGGTTATTCTGGCCTTGATAAACTTCAAGTCCCTCCAGCTTAACAAAGTGGTGGAGGTGGACACTGACAACACCACAGCCCTGGCTTACATCTTCAAGCAGGGAGGGACTCTTTCGTGAAAGTGTTCTAGATCGCAAGGGACCTACTCATCTGGTCTAAAGATTGAAAGCTAACTGGTAACGAGGTTCATTCAGGGCGGTATGAATGTCATGGCAGATCACCTCAGCCGGAAGGGTCAGGTCATCCCCACAGAGTGGACCCTTCTCAAGAATGTTTGCAGCAGACTTTGGGCCCTGTGGGGTCAGCCAACCATAGATCTGTTCGCTACCTCGATAACCTAGAGACTCCTGTTGTATTGTTCTCCGATTCCAGACCCAGCAGCAGTTCACGTGGATGCTTTTCTGCTGGATTGGTTCCATCTCGACCTGTATGCATTCCCGCCGTTCAAGATTGTCAACAGGGTACTTCAGAAGTTCTCCTCTCACAAAGGGACACGGCTGACGTTGGTTGGCTCCGCTCTGGCCCGCGAGAGAATGGTTCTTAGAGGTACTGCAATGGCTGGTCGACATTCCCAGGACTCTTCCTCTAGGAGTGAACCTTCTAAGTCTACCTCACGTAAAGAAGGTACACCCAATCCTCCACGCTCTTCGTCTGACTGCCTTCAGACTTTCGAAAGACTCTCAAGAGCTAGGGGCTTTTCGAAGGAGGCAGCCAGAGCGATTGCCAAAGCAAGGAGAACATCCACTCTCAGAATCTATCAGTCTCAAGGGGAAGTCTTCCGTAGCTGGTACAAGACCAATGCAGTTTCCTCAACCAGTACCACTGTAACCCAGATTGCTGACTTCCTGTTATATCTAAGGAAAGTAAGATCCCTTTCAGCTCCTACGATCAAGGGTTACAGAAGTATGTTGGCAGCGGTTTTCCGCCACAGAGGCTTGGATCTTTCCACCAACAAAGATCTACAGGACCTCCCTAGGTCTTTTGAGACCTCAAAGGAACGTCGGTTGTCCACTCCAGGCTGGAATCTAGACGTGGTCCTAAGGTTCCTTATGTCATCAAGTTTTGAACCTCTCCAATCAGCCTCTTTTTAGGACCTCACATTAAAAACTCTTTTCCTCGTGTGCTTGACAACAGCTAAAAGAGTAAGTGAGATCCACGCCTCGTTCGAGATCCCAAGCCTGTCCAACTTGGTGGGGAATGAACTGAAGAGAGTACTTTGCCCAGTTAGAGCTCTTAGGTACTATCTAAAAAGGTCTTAACCTTTACAAGGACAATCAGAAGCCTTATAGTGTGCTATCAAGAAACCTTCTTTTCCAAGTTCTAAGAACTCAGTTTCTTACTATTCAGGCTTCTGATTAGAGAAACACATTCTCATCTGAAGGAAGAAGACCTTGCTTTGCTGAAGTAAGGACACATGAAGTGGGAGCTGTGGTTACTTCAGTGGCCTTCAAACAGAGCCATTCTCTGCAGAGTGTTATGGATGCAACCTATTGGAGAAGCAAGTCAGTGTTCGCATCATTCTATCTCAAAGATGTCCAGTCTCTTTACGAGTACTGCTACACCCTGGGACCATTCGTAGCAACGAATGCAGTAGTAGGCGAGGGCTCAGCCACTACATTCCCATAATCCCATAACCTTTTAACCTTTCTCTTGAATACTTTTTATGGGTTGTACGGTCGGCTAAGAAGCCTTCCACATCCTTGTTGATTTGGCGGGTGGTCAATTCTTTCTTGAGAAGCGCCGAGGTTAAAGGTTGTGATGAGGTCCTTTAGTATGGGTTGCAGCCCTGTATACTTTAGCACCTTTGAGTTGATTCAGTCTTCCAAGAGGAACGCTGCGCTCAGTAAGGAAGACGATCTTATTAAAGGCAGAGTAACGATTCAAGTCGACTTCCTTACCAGGTACTTATTATTTCATTGTTATTGTGGATAACTGATTATATGAAATACGGGATACTTAGCTATCCTTTAGTCTTGTACACTGGTTTTTCACCCACCCCCCTGGGTGTGAATCAGCTACATGATTATCGGGTAAGTTTAATATTGAAAAATGTTATTTTCATTAGTAAAATAAATTTTTGAATATACTTACCCGATAATCATGATTTAATTGACCCACCCTTCCTCCCCATAGAGAACCAGTGGACCGAGGAAAAAGTGAGGTGGCGTCAACAACAAGTACTGTAGTACCTGGCCACAGGTGGCGCTTGTGAGTACACCCCCTTCTAGTATAGTGATAGCTGGCGTATCCCTCCCGTAGAATTCTGTCGGGCAACGGAGTTGACAGCTACATGATTATCGGGTAAGTATATTCAAAAATTTATTTTACTAATGAAAATAACATTTCTCCTATACCAAAGTATTTGGTCATAATTTGGCTCTTGTCACTAAACGCTTTGGCACAGATAAGTCACTGGTACAGTATTTTGTTAGTTTTGGTTAATTTCTTTGTTGTTCCTTGAAAAGACAAGTCAGTTTTCTTTATGCCTTACCATACTGTCCATTTACACCGAGAAACCAAGATGTAAATCTTGGGTAGGAACAAACAAAAACGATAAGTAAAGTTGCCAAGAGAGCCGCCCATGTCACCTGCTGTAGCTTGTCAGGATTTATTCTCCAGTCCACCTGTTATAGTTTATCTTTTTTTTTTGTCTGCCAACATGTGGGTAATTTACCGAGCTCTGTTGGCCTAGCTTTCTCAAATTATGGTTTTTTATCCTATTATTTTTTTCCTTTTCTGTTTATTATTATTACTAATAGTTTTCAATGCTTGCTTACCAGAATGCATGAAATATCACTTCAGGTTGGGCTGAAGATAAATAGAAGAAATACAAATGATGAAAACAGAATATACATCGGTAGATGAAATATCCTTGGAAGGGGAAAGGATTAATGAGGTAGAGTCTTTTGAATATTTAGGAACTATGATCTCTAATACAGGGTCATTAGAGTTGGAGTTTAATGAAAGATTGAAAAAAGCAAATCATACAATGGCTATGTTTAATAAAATTTTGAAATCAAATTGCCTGAAATTACATATGAAAATCAGGCTACATATCACTTTAGTGAGATGGGTGTTACTGTATGGACATGAATCATGGTATGACAATGAAACACACTTCAACAGATTTGGTAGATAGCCCTCAGAAGAATATTGGGAGGTAAATGGCCGGACAGGATTAGAAACGAAACTATATTATAAGAGGGATTACTTAAATGCCATTTGTGGATGAGATCATGTTGAGTGGTAGATGGAGATGGTTTGGGCATGCGCTTTGCACTCCCCAAGAGATTAGTTCACCAAACATTTAATTGGGTTCCACAAGGAACTAGAAGAGTTGGAAGAACCATGCCTATATGGCTGAAGACAATTAAGTGTGAATTAAGAGATGATGAATGGGGAAATATTGAATTAAAAGCTCAAGATAGAGAAGACTGACAAAATCTAATCGAAGCCCTTTGCATCTATTGGCATAGGAGGAGATGATGATGATGATTATTAATTTTATCATCTAAGCTACAACCTTAGTTTCAAAAACAGGATGCTGTAAGCCTAAGGGCTCCAGTAGGGAAAAATAGCCCAGTGAGGAAAGGGAGTAAGGAAATAAATGAACTATAAGAGAAGTAATGAACAATCAAAATAAAGTATTTTAAGAACAGTAACAACATTAAAATAGATCTTTCATATATAAACTAAAGCGAGAGAACTCTATTCCAAGACAGTGGAAGACCATAGTACAGAGGCTATGGCACTACCCAAGACGTAGTGAACAATGGTTTGATTTCTGAGTGTCTTTCTCCTAGAATAGCTGCTTACCATAGCTAAAGAGTATCTTCTACCCTTACCAAGAGGAAATAGCCACTGCATAATTATAGTGCAGTAGTTAACCCCTTTAACAAAGAAGAATTGTTTGTCAATCTTAGTTTTTCAATATTAAACTTAGCCGGTGATTATATAAGCTGCAGCTCTGCTGCCCGACAGAAAAACTCTACGTTCAAAATCCGCCAGCGATCGCTATGCAGGTAGGGGGTGTACTTCAACAGCGCCATCTGTCGTGCAGGTACTCAGTACTCAATGTAAACACAGAACTCAATTTTCTCTCTGTCGTGCCACCGGCAAGACCTACTAAATTCGCTGTTGCTAACTGGATTGGTTTTCACAACTTTTTGGTGAAGTACACGTTTCTAGTTTTGAGCTTTCGCTTTGCAGGCTTTATCTTCAATACATCCTTGCATTCTTTTGTTGATATCGGATTATTTGTTGATGACTTTGGATAGTTTTTGAATTCCCCTTTGACTAATTCAAAATGGCTGACCCTTCTCAAGTCCCTAAATTCAGGAAGTGTAATGCTAGGGACTGTTCAAGGCGTCTTCCGAAGGCCTCTATCGATCCTCACACCGTTTGTTCCAATTGTCGGGATAAAACCTGTCAATTGGAAGATCGATGTGAGGAATGCGTTGGGCTTTCGGAATTCGATTTTATCGAATTCCAGAAATATACACGTAGGCTAGAGAGAGATAGAGTCAGGAGAAGTTCATCTCGCTCCGTTGAATTTTCCTCTCCTCATGCCCCACAACCTATTCCTTCCCCTGTAGTGGTTGCTCCTGATCCCCCTTCTTGCACTCAAGAACCCTCGATGGCAGATATGATGCGTGCCATCCAAGCTCTGGGTGAGAGAGTCGAGTCCTTGGCTAGTGACCGTAACCAGCTCATGGCAGACGTCAAGGAGCTGAAGTGTAAGAGTGCAGTGGGTAGTGATAAAGTGAGTGGTAGTGTTGTGGATAGTGTTGTGGATAGTGTTGCGCTTGAGGGTTCGTCTGTTCGTGCCTGTCGTCCTCCCAGTCCGGGACCTCTTGCAAGCTCCCAAGCCCAGGGGAGAAGCAATGTCGTACGACCAAAAGGTTCGAGAGGCTTTAATCAGCGAACAGACGTTCCCTCCGTGGTTTCGGGCGTATCTACCCAAGATCGCCCCACCCACACGAAGACGAGAGAGCCCATTTATTCCTCGTCTGCGGAAGAGGTTTCTCGTAAGAAACCATGGACCAAGGTCTCGCGGCCTCTTAAGCGCAAGTCAGTCCCTTCCGCGCAAGTCCAACGGCCCAGTTGTAGCCACTGGGTCAGTTCGGACTCGCTGCAGTCTTCCGACGACTGCTCACCTCCTAAGAGAGGCAAAGCGGTACCGCATCAGGCAGTAACACCGTCTGTTGCCGCACCTGCTCCTGTAGACCCTAAGTGGTCTTTGCTGCAGACCATGCAGTCACAGTTAACGTCATTGATGCAGGACTTTCGTGCGGAGAAGGTTGACGCTGCACCAACCTCTAGCCTACAACCACCCACGGTTGTGCGTCCGGTGGACGCTGAGGCTACCTTCTCCCGCACTCCAGCTGTGAGAGTCCCGCCACCCATGCGTTCCAGTGTACCCTGCCAGCCGCATGTTGACGTTCAGCGACGCACGGAACCTTCCGTTGACGTTCGCGAGGTACAACAACAGCCTAAGTTGTTTTGTTTTGACGCGGTGCGTCAACCTCCGCAACCCAGTGTGGTTACCTCTACTCGCCCACATCAGACTAGACAGTCTGGAGTAGACGCTTTGCGTCCCCGCGCTGCTATGGTTGTTGCCAGTTCACAGACTGGGCAACAGTTCCATGACGTTGCGTCCGGTTCAGTCACGCGTGCACCCGTGCTGCCGGACTCAGCGGACCAGCCGATTCCTACTCCTTTGCCGCTTCCTCCTCAATTTTCAGATGATGGACTCTCTGATGACGACGCTGCACACATTGACGACCCACATACGGACATCGACGAACCCAGGACCACGCCACCCTCTTTGGACTTTAGAAAAGTTCTTGCTCTGTTCAAAGAGATGTATCCTGATCAGTTTGTGTCTGCGGCTCCACGCTCTCCTCCGTCAGAGTTTGCTTTAGGCACGCAGTCATCCGCGCCTGCCTTTACGAAACTCGTCCTCGCCCGTCGTCCAAGAGAGCTTTACGAGTTTTAGGAGATTGGATGCAGTCCAAAAAGAACCTAGGGAAGACAGCATTTACGTTTCCCCCTGCGAGACTCTCTTCCAGATCGAGCGTCTGGTATGCCACGGGAGAAGTTCTCGGCTTGGGAGTTCCTGCCTCTGCCCAGGGCGACTTCTCAAGTCTAGTAGACTCTCCCCGCAGGCTAGCCATGAGACGCTCTAAGATATGTTGGTCTCCTTCAGACTTAGACCATCTATTGAAAGGAGTGTTTAGAGCCTTCGAGGTCTTTAACTTTTTGGACTGGTGTCTGGGAGCTTTGAGCAGGAAGATCTCCCCTTCTGACAAGGAAGCTTCCTTGCTCATTATGTCCTGCATGGACAAGGCCATACGTGACGGATCCAGTGAGCTTGCGGCTTCGTTCGTATCCGGGGTCCTCAAGAAACGGGAAAACCTTTGCTCTTTCCTGTCAGCTGGAGTAACACCGTGTCAGAGATCGGAACTTCTTTTTGCTCCTCTCTCAAAGTGCCTTTTCCCAGAGGACTTGATAAAGGAGATTGCTGCCTCCTTAATTCAGAAAGACACCCATGACCTGGTTGCGTCCTCTGCCCGCAAAGCCACCCCTTTGCCTACCTTGTCTAGACCCAGGATGGACACTCCAGCGTCCAGATTCATTCCGCCCTTTCGTGGCAGAGCCTCCAGCAGAGGAGGTGCTCGTGCCGAAGGGAGACGTGGGAAGAAGAAAGGTACCAAGTCCTTTAAAGGCAGAGTCTGACTGCCACCTTCTTCAGACAGCAGTGGGAGCCAGACTCTGGCAGACCTGGGAGAAAAGGGGCGCAGATGCACAATCTGTGAAGTTGCTCAGAGAAGGGTACAAGATCCCGTTTGTACGCAAACCCCCTCTAGCAACGTCTCCCATCGATCTCTCTCCCAGGTACAGAGAGGAAGACAAGAGACTAGCTTTGAAGCAGGAGGTGTCTCTCTTACTAGAAAAGGGAGCGGTAGTCAAAGTCCGGGACCATCAATCCCCGGGCTTCTACAACCGTCTCTTCTTAGTGGTAAAGAAGACAGGAGGGTGGAGGCCGGTGCTAGACGTCAGTGCGCTGAATGTCTTTGTCACAAAGCAGACGTTCGCCATGGAGACCACAAAGTCCGTTCTAGCAGCGGTCAGGAAGGAAGACTGGATGGTCTCTTTAGACCTAAGGGACGCATACTTTCACGTCCCCATCCACCCAGAATCCCAACCTTTTCTGAGATTCGTTTACGAAAAGGTTGTCTACCAATTTCAAGCCCTGTGCTTTGGCCTAAGCACAGCTCCTCTTGTGTTTACGAGGCTGATGAGGAATATGGCCAAATTCCTGCATTTAGCGGATATCAGAGCCTCCCTCTATTTGGACGACTGGCTTCTAAGAGCTTCTTCCAGTCGTCGCTGTCTGGAGAATCTAAAGTGGACTCTAGATCTGATCAAGGAATTGGGTCTCCTGGTCAATATGGAAAAGTCCCAACTGGTCCCATCCCAAACTATAGTCTATTTAGGGATGGAGATTCACAGTCAAGCTTTTCGGGCTTTTCCGTCGGCCCCCAGAACAAGTCAAGCCCAGGTATGCATCCAGAACATGCTAAAGAAGGAACGATGTTCAGTCAGACAGTGGATGAGTCTGATAGGGACGCTTTCATCACTGGAACAGTTCGTTTCGTTAGGGAGACTACACCTACGTCCCCTTCAATTTCACCTAGCTGTTTACTGGAAAAAGGACAAGACGCTAGAAGCGGTCTCGATCCCCATTTCCGAGAAGATGAAGTCGTCACTGACTTGGTGGAAGGACAGTATCAACCTCAGAGAGGGTCTGCCCCTGGCTGTTCAGACCCCCAACCACGTTCTCTTCTCTGACGCATCGGACACGGGCTGGGGTGCGACATTAGACGGTCGGGAATGCTCGGGAACTTGGAACTCGAATCAAAGAACGTTACATATCAACTGCAAGGAGCTACTGGCAGTTCATCTGGCCTTGAAAAGCTTCAAGTCCCTCCTTCAAGGCAAAGTGGTGGAGGTGAACTCGGACAACACCACGGCCTTGGCGTACATCTCCAAGCAAGGAGGGACCCATTCTGTGACGTTGTACGAGATCGCAAGGGACCTCCTCACCTGGTCAAAAGATCTAAACCTTTCTCTAGTAACGAGGTTCATCCAAGGCAACATGAATGTCATGGCGGATTGCCTCAGTCGGAGGGGTCAAATCATTCCAACAGAATGGACCCTACACAAGGATGTGTGCAAGAGACTATGGGCCACATGGGGCCAACCTACCATAGATCTCTTCGCAACCTCGATGACCAAGAGGCTCCCAATATATTGCTCACCAATCCCGGACCCAGCAGCAGTTCATATAGATGCCTTTCTACTGGATTGGTCCCATCTAGACCTTTATGCATTCCCCCCGTTCAAGATTGTCAACAAGGTACTGCAGAAGTTCGCCTCTCACGAAGGGACAAGGTTGACGTTAGTTGCTCCCCTCTGGCCCGCGAGAGAATGGTTCACCGAGGTACTTCAATGGCTGGTGGACGTTCCCAGAACTCTTCCTCTAAGAGTGGACCTTCTACGTCAGCCACACATAAAGAAGGTACACCCAGGCCTCCACGCTCTTCGTCTGACTGCCTTCAGACTATCGAAAGACACTCTAGAGCTAGAGGCTTTTCGAAGGAGGCAGCCAGGGCGATTGCTAGAGCAAGGAGGACATCCACTCTTAGAGTCTACCAGTCGAAGTGGGAAGTCTTCCGAAACTGGTGCAAGTCAGTATCAGTATCCTCGACCAGTACCTCTGTAACCCAAATAGCTGACTTCCGATTATACCTGAGGAAAGAAAGATCTCTTTCAGCTCCCACTATCAAAGGTTACAGAAGCATGTTGGCAGCAGTCTTCCGTCACAGAGGCTTAGATCTTTCCAACAACAAAGATCTACAGAACCTCCTTAAGTCTTTTGAGACCACGAAGGAGCGTCGTTTGGCTACACCTGGTTGGAATTTAGACGTGGTACTAAGATTCCTTATGTCAGAAAGGTTCGAGCCACTACAATCAGCCTCCTTTAAAGATCTCACTTTAAAGACTCTTTTCCTGGTTTGCTTAGCCACAGCTAAAAGAGTCAGTGAGATTCACGCCTTCAGCAGGAACATCGGTTTTTCATCTGAAACGGCTACATGTTCTTTACAGCTTGGTTTTCTAGCCAAAAACGAGCTACCTTCTCGTCCTTGGCCGAAATCGTTCGATATTCCAAGCCTTTCAAATATGGTTGGAAATGAACTAGAAAGAGTCTTATGCCCTGTTAGAGCTCTTAAGTTCTATTTAAGACGAACTAAACCTTTACGAGGACAGTCAGAAGCTTTATGGTGTTCTATTAAGAAACCTTCTTTGCCTATGTCAAAGAATGCAGTTTCCTATTATATCAGACTGTTGATACGAGAAGCTCATTCCCATCTGAATGAGGAAGACCATGCTTTGCTGAAGGTAAGGACACATGAAGTTAGAGCTGTCGCAACTTCAGTGGCCTTTAAACAAAATAGATCTCTGCAGAGTATAATGGACGCAACCTATTGGAGAACCAAGTCAGTGTTCGCGTCTTTTTATCTTAAAGATGTCCAGTCTCTTTACGAGAACTGCTACACCCTGGGACCATTCGTAGCAGCGAGTGCAGTAGTGGGTGAGGGCTCAACCACTACATTCCCCTAATTCCATAACCTTTTTTAATCTTTCTCTTGAAATGTTTTTATTGTTGTTTTTGGGTTGTCCGGAAGGCTAAGAAGCCTTTCGCATCCCTGGTTGATTTGGCGGGTGGTCAAATTCTTTTCTTGAGAAGCGCCTAGATTAGAGGTTTTGATGAGGTCCTGTAGTATGGGTTGCAACCCTTGATACTTCAGCTCCTAGGAGTCGCTCAGCATCCTAAGAGGATCGCGAGGCTCAGTAAGGAAGACGTACTTAAAAAGGCAGAGTAATTGTTCAAGTCGACTTCCTTACCAGGTACTTATTTATTTTATGTTTGTTATTTTGAATAACTGCTAAAATGAAATACAAAATCCTTAGCTCATAATAATGTAAACAATTAATGCTGGTCTCTACCCACCCCCCGGGTGTGAATCAGCTTATATAATCACCGGCTAAGTTTAATATTGAAAAATGTTATTTTTATATTAAAATAAATTTTTGAATATACTTACCCGGTGATTATATATTAAAGGACCCTCCCTTCCTCCCCAATAGAGACCCAGTGGACCGAGGAGAAAATTGAGTTCTGTGTTTACATTGAGTACTGAGTACCTGCACGACAGATGGCGCTGTTGAAGTACACCCCCTACCTGTATAGCGATCGCTGGCGGATTTTGAACGTAGAGTTTTTCTGTCGGGCAGCAGAGCTGCAGCTTATATAATCACCGGGTAAGTATATTCAAAAATTTATTTTATTATAAAAATAACATGTTATCAGGTGTATGAGGACAGAGGAGAATGTGGAAAGAATAGGCCAGACTATTCAGTGTGTAAGCAAATGGAAAATGAGCCGTAACCAGAGAGAAGGATCCAATGTAGTATGGTCTGGCCAGTCAAAGGACACAATAACACACTATTGGTTGTATCCCAATGGGTGGCTGGTGCCCTGGCAAACCTGTTTCAAAAGAATTTGTTACTCTTCTTTTAGATTTTTTTTCATAGTTTGTACACCAGTAATTTTGCATACTGTGCTTCATGACTTAGTGCGAGGTGATCCCAAAGACCCAACTTTTGTGTGAAAAACGTTGCTCTGCTTTGTTTTGCATGTAGTAAAGAATTAATTACCACAATAGTGAGGATGTGGAATATTTTATGGCAATAAAGATATTGCCATGCTTGTTTTTAAATGAGATTCAGAGCTTGACCTCTTCACGTAGATTGTCAATGACACATTTGTAAGATGAAAGAATTGTTAACTGTATTTCTTATTTTTAACTGAAATTATTTATATCTTTTTCAGTTCATTGGTGAAGTTAGCAGAGGTGCTTTTGGTCAAGTTTTTCACGTCAAATGTGCCACATCTAACAAAGAATATGCCATGAAAGTGCTTTCAAAATCACAGGTAAGGTATTGTGCTCTGTTTACTATTTTAAGACTCGTCCTTTCTCGTAGAGGTATCACATACTTTAGGCTGTAGTATTTGTTAACCTAATACAGTATCGACATTTGGTAGCACCGTACAGTAATGATGCAATCATCACCTGTTTTTAACTGCTTTTTTTTTATGTCTTGAATGTTTATTTTGAGGGAGATAGTGATAAAAGAGGGGTAAACTTAAGGATTGTAGTCGCCCATTCGAAACTTCCTTATCTCGTAATCTTTTGGACTGGAATTCAAGCCTCGCTCAAGCCCAATAGTTTCCAGTAGTGTGTGCAACCTCGCTGTCCTTGTTTAGCTCAAAGATGATGAGTTTGGGGCAGCCTATAAGTCTGCCTGCTAAGTCATTAGCAGCCATTGCCGGGCCATCCATGATAATAGATTGGGTAGAGAGGGCCTTATGGGTTGATTATCATTTTCATCTCCTATGCCCATTGATGCAAAGGGCTTCAGTTAGAGACTCTTTAGGACATTGATATATTTTACCTCTGCCTCTAGGGGAAACATATTTTCTGTAGGGTAAAGCTAGAACAAAATGTTGCTGTTTTTGTGAATCATTGTGCATGTTAGAATCTTTAATGTTTAATATATAAATATATATTGTAAAATGAAGTGGATGATGTATAGGAGAGGAAAGCAGTGCCATAAATAATTCTAAAATACTGATAAATTGATAAATTCGTCAGGTGTATTGGTATGTAAGGACTTGGACATAATTTTGATAGTATTTCAATTCCCTTTTTGTGTTAGGTCTTGGATGTGAATCCTTCAAAAAAGATTTCCGTCTTTAGTATATTTTTCTCATGTTATTAGAACTTTAAGAAGCTTTGATGATCATGGTTAAATTACCTCTCTTATTATAAGAGAAGAAAGCCTTCATGTTAGAACTAAGTTAAATGAATGACTGTACTGTGCAATACTAAGAAATGAAATTCCTTAAAAGTATTGAAATCAATGTAGAATTCTTTGTTCTTTAAATGCAATTGTTGGTTCACATGTAATATTACTTCTGATCTCTACAGACTGAATGAACTTGTGTCAAATAATCTATGATTGGGATGTAACAGGTCAAGTGAATGGTTTTCCATAGCTGGTTTAAAGGCTGCTCATGAATGGCAGAAGCAAGGGACAGTGATATTGCACTAGCAAGCAGGACAATGCTCTAGAGACTGACTATATATACATATGATCAGTGGCCAAGCCCCCTCTCCACCTAAGCTAGGACTAGGGAGTGCCCGATAATGACTGCTGATGACTCGGCAGATAGACTTATAGGCTCCCCCAAAGCCACTAACCTTAGCTCACAAGGATAGTAAGATTGCAGACACTGAAGGAACTAATGAATCTGAGTGGAACTCGAACCCCCGTCTGGCAAACACCAGGTAGAGACGTTAACAATCAGGCCACAACAAGGCTCTTTTCCAAGTATTTGAGGGTAGGAGCTACAACCTTGACACTTCTAATGAATTTTGGTACTGTATATGTGCTATGCCTTTTAGAGGGCTTTTGACCTTCCATCTTTATCGTTAGTATTAAAATGTCTTGTTAGTTCCCCAAAGTCTTGAAGATAGCTTTTTTGATAGCCTTAGCCTCAACTTGACTTGCTCTTTATAGCTAGATTTAGGTTGTTTTTACAACCCTAGTTGGAGAAGCAGAATGCTACAAGCCCAATGATCTTGATACAAAAAGCAACCCAATATTAAGAAGAGGGGAAGTAAAGAATCAATTATGAAAGAGCAATAAAAATGACACCAAGATACAATAAATGTAAAAGTTGAATTAATAACTTGGGACCCCATATGTGCCGATAGGTGTGCTGGATTCTTCTACACATTTCATCAATAAAGGAGCTAATACATCAAAAGAAATGTTTAAAAGTGGTGCCAAAAAGTAAATCTTGGTTATAATTTTTATTTTTTTATTAGTTTTAACTTTTAAAAACTTTTATTTAGACAAAGTAATCTGTAATTAATTTATTTAGTAAGGAAACTATTGGTATTTTTTTATGATAAATTTTTTGAAACAAGGTAATCTGTAATTATTTAGTAAGGAGTCACTCTCAGAACAGTAGCACAGTACGTAGACTTGCATAGCAATAGAAGAGTAGTGGATATTATTTGAAGTCCTCACCTATTAAAAACAATACAGTACTATTGTACATCAATTGACAAGTGTATGTAGCTGCCTTGTAACACTAGCACTTACAGGTAACTATACTCAATTTTTTTAATGAGGCGCATTTGCACTTGACTCAGAGTGGTGCCCTTTTGTGCTCAGAAATGTTTCCTGCTATCTGATTGGTTAGAATTATCTTGTCCAACCAATCGGCAATCTGGAAACTTTTCCGAGCTAAAAGGGCACCCCTACGAGTTGCTGCAAATCTGCCTCGCTAAAAAAAATTGACTATAGATGCTGCTTTGGAGCAACTACATTCAAGTCCTATAACTGCTAGGTTCCATGTCTCTGTTGCACCCAGAACTTTCAAGTACCTTGTTAATGAATACCGTTTCACAGGTATGTAGTTTAGATGCTGTAGGACAAGTTAAACAGGAAGTGATGATTCAACATGTTTGCAGTCATCACCCTTTCATCACTCCACTGATTCACTACTGGCAAACACGCAAGTTGCTTCTTGTCAGTAAGTATAATCGGGTTTTTTCTATTTGTTAATTTGTGCGGGTATATTTTTTTCCACTTAATAAATTTCTCATTCCTGTATCAATTGATTAAGATGTGCCTTTCTAAATTGGCCAGCCTCTTAATATTGTTGGGTGGAGATAACATTAGACTTGATAAGTTTTACCGTGATAATTTACCGCATTTTGTGGATACATCTTTATGGCATTAATTGTATTAGTTAGATACATTGGTACATTTCCTTCAAAATATTATTACATTCCTGGGGGGTGGGTGCTGCGGGAACCATTTCCAAATATCCCAAATATGTCACATCCTCCTGCTGTACTTGGACTGGAGAAATTCCAGGAAGTACCTTAAACCAAGGAGGATAATTTTCTAATACTATTGTGAACTTTTGTGGATTTCATAATACAGTATACTCAGAACCTTCATAGTTAATCCTCTAATTTTTTTGGCTGTGGATAGGTGAAATTAAAGCTGATTTTGATATATGAAATCTTGTTTATATTTGTCATTCAACATTTTTACTTGGGGTTTTCCATCTCAGGAATTATATGTGTTTTATGTTCTCTCTTCCCTCTTGATATGTTAATTATTATTATTACAAGCTAAGCTACAACCCTAGTTGGAAAAGCAAGATGCTATAAGCCCAAGGGCTCCCACAGGGAATAATTAGCGAGTGAGAAAGGAAACAAGGAAATGAATAAACTACAAGAGAAGTAATAAGAAACCAAAATAAAATATTTTAAGAACAGTAATAACATTAAATTAGAGCTTTCATTTATAAACTATAAAAACTTAAAAAACAAGAGGATGAGAAATAAGATAGAATAGTGTTCCTGAGTGTACTCAAGCAAGAGAACTTTAATCCAAAAGAGTGGAAGGTCATGGTACAGAGGTTATGGCATTACCCAAGACTAAAGAACAATAATTTGATTTTGGAGTGTCCTCCTAGAAGAGCTGCTTGCCATAGCTAAAGAGTCTATAGGCCAGACTATTTTGTATGTGTAGGCTAAGACAAAATGAGCCATATCAAGAGAGAGGGATCCAATGTAGTACTGTATGGCCATTAAAATGACCCAATAACTCTTTAGTGTTAGTATCTCAGTGGGTGGCTGAGGCCCTGGCCAACCTAGTATTATTATTATTGCAAGTTGAGCTACAACCCTAGTTGGAAAAGCAGGATGTTGTAAGCCCAAGGGCTCCAACAGGGAAAAATAGCCCAGTGAGGAAAGGAAACAAGGAACTAAATAAACTGTGAAAATAATGAAGAATCAAAATAAAATACTTGATGAACAGCAACATTAAATTGGATCTTTCATATATAAACTATATAAACTTCAAAAAAAACAAGTGGATGAGAAACAAGATAGAATAGCATACTCAAGTGTACCATCAAGTAAAAGAACTCTTACCCAAGACTGGAAGACCATGGTACAGTCTATGGCACTATCCAAGATTAGAGAACAATGGTTTGATCTTGGAGTGTCCTTCTCCTAGAAGAGCCGCTTACCATAGTTGAAGAGTCTTTTCTACCCTTACCAAGAAGAAAGTAGCCACTGAACAATTACATTGAGTGAAGAAAAATGGTTTGGTAATCTCAGTTTGTAAGTGTATGAGGACAGAGGAGAAGTGTAAAAAATAGGCCTGACTATTCGGTGTATGTGTAAGCAAAGAAAAAATGAGCTGTAACGAGAGAGAGGAATCCAATGTAATTCTGTTTGGCCAGTCAAAGAACCCAATAACTCTCTACCGGTAGTATGTCAACTGGTGGCTGGTGCCGTGGCCAACCTAATACCTATTGTTCTAAATCTATTACTTCTTTTAGAAGTTGCCCCTTATGAATAAAAAATTACATTATTGGGAATGATTTACTTGAGCACTAGTTCCCTAGAGAATATGGGACACACTTTAGAAGTAGTAGTAGTAGTAATCACTTAAGAGACTCACATAAATTGCTGCTCTTTGTAGTGTTATACCTCTTTATCTATCAGATAAGGAAAATTAATAGTTAATTTTTGTGCTTTTAATAAGTTTGTGTACTCTTCAGTTTCAATCACTTTATGATAATTTCCATACATAAAAATTTTGTCACTTGGATAACTTTTGATGCCTCTGTGTCAGTGACGGAATTTGTCGGCTATGGGGAACTTCAACAGCTGTGGAGATCCCTTGGACGGCTGCCGGAAGCTTTGGTCAAGATATATCTAGCACAGATTGCACTTGCACTTGGTAAGATCTCTCTGCACTCATGAGATTTTTATTTTATTAGTTGGCAAGCCTCTTGTTTCTTAATTATAGGCTGTAGATTTACTTTGAATGCTATCTGTTTTTTCATCTCATTTAGTTACAGTAGAATTTGAAGTCTTTGTCTAGATGGAAATAAATTATTGTATAAGCTTTTGGACTGAAAAGACATGGATGTGAAATATTGGGAAATTATATTTTTAAATATTTAACTTAGCCGGTGAATATATAATAGCTGCAACCCAGTTGCTCGACAGACAAAAAACAGTAAAAACTCGCCAGCGATCGCTATACAGGTTGCGGGTGTGCCCACCAGCGCCAACTGTCGGCCAGATACCACTCTCTCGATGTAAACAAAGACTCAATTTCTTCTCTGTCGACGTGTCGACAAGACGTACTTTTACTCGCTGTAGAACCTGGAGTTTTCTCAACATATTTGGTGAAGTACTTCATTTTGGTTTGAGCTTTCGCAGTGCAGGTGTTTTATCTTCATCTTAAATCTTGAACTCGTTTTGGATAGATTTAATTTTTGGTGACAAAGAGAGTATGGACTTTCTTTGACTTTTAAATGGCCGACCCTTCCCTTAGACGGAAGTGTGTTTAGGCTTTTAGTAATTATCTTATCACGTTATAAATTAATTATAGATTTTCCTCTATATATTTTATATCTCACCGCCTTTATTAGGCCTCTTCGATTAACTTTCCATTTATAATAAACATAAAAAATAAATTTTTATGTTTTGTTTATATGCGACCTTTCCTGAGAGTAGGCGGTCCTAACTTGGAAACCGAAGTTAAACAACGTTGAGCCCTTTCAATCGTAAATAGCTTTTAAAGAGCTAATGATTTAAAACTTTTTAAATGAATATTTTTCATAAATATTTTATGAAAGATTTTCTTTGAATAGTCTTCGTACTGTTTTCAAAGATGAACTAACGTTTAGTTTTTTTATGCTACGCAGTTGGCGCTCTATCGTTACGATAGAGAGAGAGAGTATCACGGTTTCACTTTGCAGAAAGAGTAAATCGATTCTGACGTTTTGTTCATTCTTCTTTCAAAGCTTAAATGTTTTAAATTCTATTTTAAAGGAACTTTTTAATTGAAAAACCTTTCAGTTTTTTCCTTTGGTCAAATAACATGTTTTTTTTTGACGAAATGTAATTGGGCTCTTCTCTTAGGTGCGAAATCAAGAGAGTAAGAGAGAGAGAGATAGAGACGGAGGGAGAGAGAGGAGAGAAAACGTTCCGTTCAAGCGGGTAACGTTGTTCTCGAGTTACTCTTGTCCCTAGTCTCTGTACGGGGAGAAAGGATAAAACGTTTTTAGTTTTATTCTCGTCCCCAGGCAATATACGGTGAGAGATTGAAAACGTAGTTTTGAATGAACTAGTGTTTCTTCTCTTCCCAACCACTGTTTTTTTTTTTTTATCTTAAAAGATGTTTACTGTTTTTTTGCTGGTATTAATGTGCTTGCATTATACGACTGATTTCGCATTTACTACCTTTTGATGAGGGTAGAATTGCGTGCTTCAGGTAGAAATCAGTAAAAGTTTCGATTTCAGTGAAATAAGTGCAAAACAGAAAATCGTAGTGATAAAGTGATATTGCGCAAAGTGTTACAGTGTTGCGTCCAAGGGTTCGTCTGTTCGTGCCTCTCGTTCACCTAGTCCGGGACCTCTTGCAAGCTCCCAAGCCCAGGGGAGAAGTAATGTCGTACGACTTATGGGTTCGAGAGGCCTTGATCAGCGAACAGACGTTTCCCTCTATGGTATCGGGTGTATCTTACCAAGATCTCCCCTACCATAAGGCGAGAGAGACAATTTTCTCCTCATCATCCGAAGGCTTTTCGCATAAGAAACCTGAAACAAGGTTTCGAGGCCCTTAAGCGAAAGTCAGTCCTTTCAGGACAGGTCCAGCGTCCTGGTTGCAGCCATTAGGACAGCTCTGACCCTATGCAGTCATCGGAAGACTGCTCGCCGCCTAACAAAAGCGTAACACAGACTCCGAGAGTCTTTTTTGTTGGCAAAGTGTTGCGGTCACAGACGTTACCCTCGTCTCTTACCGCAACCATTTCCGTTGATCCTAAATGGGTTGTACGGCAAGACATGCAGAATAAGCTTGCCTCCCTTATGGAAGACTATTCTGCCGATTAGTCCGTTGAGCCTAGCCGTTTATCTCATCGAGATCCTGGCTTTCAGCCAACCTAACGTTCCTTTGTGCGTCCTGTTGACGTTGGCGTAGCTAAGTCACGTCAGTCAGGTTGTTTAAAACCACACTCGATGCGGTCTCGTATGGATTTTCAGCCACATTTGGACGTTAGGCCACTTGCTGATGCTCCTGTTGACGTTCAGGACGTTCGCTAACAATCGGAGTTGACTTGTTTTGACGCTGTGCGTCAACCTCCGCATTCTAGAGTTGTTTTGACTGCTCAGTCTAGGCAGTCAAAGCAGTCTCGAGTGGACGCTGTGTGTCCTCACGCACCTGTTGTTGTTGACAGTTCACAGACTGTCAAGCAGTTACATGACGTTGCGTCCTGGTCTCTCGCACCTGTTGTTGTTGACAGTTCACAGACTGTCAAGCAGTTACATGACGTTGCGTCCTGGTCCGCTACTAATGCACCAGTGCGTGTGGACTCTGCTTGTAAAGCATTGCCACCACGGTAGGTCTCTCCCTTGCTTGAGACTCAGCTATTATCGGACAAGGTTCCGTTAGATGAGGAAGTTGCTGTTCCCCCTCCTACTGATATTCCCTTGAGGACTCTGTCAGACGGAGAGGAGCCTAAAGCTGCTTAGCCCTCTATGGACTTTTGCTAGGCGACTGGTTTATCACCAGGAGGAGTTTGGGGGATACAGCCTTTGCTTTCCCTTCTTTTATACTGGCTTATAGAGCGAGAGTCTGATATGACACGAGAGAAGTTCTCGGCATGGGAGTTCCTGCCTCTGCCCAGATAGACTTCTCAAATCTCGTAGACTCTCCCTGGCGCCTGGCCATGAGACGCTCCAAGATTTTACAGGTCAACTTCACAGCTGTTTTCGAGCCTTTGAAGTTTTGCTGTACAATTATGTCATGCATAAACAAGGCTTTCAGGGATGGCTCCAATGATCTGACAGCCACGTTCTCTGCAGGGACAAGTCCCTCAGGGATGGCTCCATGATTTGGCAGCCATGTTCACTGCAGGAGTACGTCAGAGGCAAGTGCGCTCAATGTGTTCATTGTCAAGACAAACTTCACAATGAAGTCTACCAGGCTGTCTTGACAGCATTTATGGAAGGCGACTGGATGGTCTCTCTCGACCTTCAGGAGGCATACTTCCACATTCCTATACACCCGGATTCCCAACCGTTTCTGAGGTTTGTTCACAGGAATGTGGGGTACCAGTTTCGAGCTATCGGAGATCAGAGCCTCCCTGTACTTGGACGACTGGCTTCTCAGAGCCTCTTCCAGTCATCGCTGTCTGAAGGATCTCAATTGGACTCTAGATCTGGCCAAGGAATTGGGACTCCTAGTCAATTTGGAAAAGTCACAGCTGGTCCCATCCCAAACTATTCTGTATTTAGGGATGGAGATTCACAGTCAAGTTTTTCGGGCTTTTCCGTCGGCCCCCAGAATAGATCAAGCCCTGCTCTCCATCCAGAAGATGCTGAAGAAAGAACGCTGCTCAGTCAGGCTGTGGATGATTCTGGTAGGGACGCTATCATCCCTGGAGCAATTTGTCTCGCTAGGAAGGCTACACCTCCGTCCTCTTCAATTCCATCTGGCTTTTCACTGGAAAAAGGACAAGACGCTAGAGGCGGTCTCGATCCCGATTTCCGAAAAGATAAAGTCTTGTCTGACTTGGTGGAAGGACAATATCAGCCTACGAGAGGGTCTTCCCCTGGCAGTTCAGATACCCAACCACGTTCTCTTCTCGGACGCATCGGACTTGGGCTGGGGCGCGACGCTGGACGGTCGGGAATGCTCAGGTCTGTGGAACTCGAGTCAGAGGAGCATGCATATCAACAGCAAGGAGCTTTTGGCAGTTCATCTGGCCTTGATAAGCTTCGAGAATCTCCTTCGAGGCAAGGTGGTGGAGGTAAACTCGGACAACACCACAGCCTTGGCGTACATTTACAAACAGGGAGGTACCCACTCACTGACTTTGTACGAGGTCGCGAGGGACCTGCTCATCTTGTCAAAAGATCGAGGCATCTCCCTAGTAACGAGGTTCATCCAGGGCGACTTGAACGTCCTAGCAGATTGTCTCAGTCGGAAAGGTCAAGTAATTCCAATCGAATGGACCCTCCACAAGGATGTGTGCAAGAGACTTTGGTCGACTTGGGGTCAACCCACCATAGATCTCTTTGCAACCTCGCTGACCAAGAGGCTTCCAATCTATTGCTCTCCAGTCCCGGACCCAGCAGCAATACATATAGATGCCTTCCTCCTAGATTGGTCACATCTGGATCTTTACGCATTCCCACCATTCAAGATTGTCAACAAGGTACTGCAGAAGTTCGCCTCTCACGAAGGGACAAGGTTGACGTTAGTTGCTCCCCTCTGGCCCGCGAGAGAATGGTTCACCGAGGTACTTCGATGGTTAGTAGACGTTCCCAGAAGTCTTCCTCTAAGAGTAGACCTTCTACGTCAGCCACACGTAAAGAAGGTACACCAAAGCCTCCACGCTCTTCGTCTGACTGCCTTCAGACTATCGAAAGACTCTCGAGAGCTAGAGGCTTTTCGAAGGAGGCAGCCAGTGCGATTGCTAGAGCAAGGAGAGCTTCTACCATTAGAGTCTACCAATCAAAGTGGGAAGTCTTCCGAGACTGGTGCAAGTCAGTTTCTGTATCCTCGACCAGTACCTCTGTAGCCCAAATAGCTGATTTTCTCTTATACCTGAGAAAAGGATGATCCCTTTCAGCTCCCACTATCAAGGGCTACAGAAGCATGTTGGCATCAGTCTTCCGGCATAGAGGCTTAGATCTTTCCAACAATAAAGATCTGCAAGACCTCCTTAAGTCTTTCGAGACCACTAAGGAGCGTCGTTTGGCTACTCCTGGGTGGAATTTAGACGTGGTCCTAAGATTCCTCATGTCAGACAGGTTTGAGCCTTTACAGTCAGCCTCCCTGAAAGATCTCACTCTTAAGACTCTTTTCCTGGTATGCTTAGCCTCAGCTAAAAGAGTCAGTGAGATTCATGCCTTTAGCAAGAACATCGAATTTTCGTCAGAAAAGGCCACTTGTTCTCTGCAACTTGGTTTTCTAGCCAAAAATGAGCTACCTTCTCGTCCTTGGCCTAAATCTTTCGATATTCCCAGCTTATCGGAGATCGTAGGCAATGAACTAGAAAGAGTCTTATGCCCTGTTAGAGCTCTTAAGTTCTACTTAGCTCGTACTAAACCTTTACGAGGCCAATCTGAAGCGTTATGGTGTTTTGTTAAGAAACCTTCCTTGCCTATGTCAAAGAATGCTTTGTCATGTTTTATCAGATTGTTAATACGAGAAGCTCATTCACACTTGAGTGAGGAAGACCGAACTTTGCTTAAGGTTAAGACGCACGAGGTTAGAGCTGTAACAACTTCCGTGGCCTTTAAGCAAAATAGATCTCTGCAAAGTATCATGGACGCAAGCTATTGGAGAAGCAAGTCAGTGTTCGCGTCATGTTACTTAAAAGGTGTCCAGTCTCTTTACGAGAACTGCTACACACTGGGACCATTCGTAGCAGCGAGTGCAGTAGTGGGTGAGGGCTCAACCACTACAATTCCCTAATTCCATATCCTTTTAATCTGTCTCTTGAAATGTTTTAATGTTTTTATGGGTTGTCCGGAAGGCTAAGAAGCCTTTCGCATCCTGGTTGATTTGGCGGGTGGTCAAAGTCATTTCTTGAGAGCGCCCAGATTAGGGGTTTGATGAGGTCCTGTTGTATGGGTTGCAGCCCTTGATACTTCAGCTCCTGGGGGTCTGTCAGCATCCTAAGAGGATCGCGGGGCTCCGTAAGGAAGACCTACTTACAAGGCAGAGTAATCGTCTAAGTCGACTTCCTTACCAGGTACCTATTTATTTTGGTTTTGTTATATTGATAACTGTCAAAATGAAATAAAAAACTCTTAGCTTATACGATGTAAACATATTTAACTGGTCTCTACCCACCACCCTGGGTGTGAATCAGCTATTATATATTCACCGGCTAAGTTAAATATTTAAAAATGATATTTTAATTATAAAATAAATTTTTGAATATACTTACCCGGTGAATATATAAATTAAACGACCCTCCCTTCCTCCCCAATAGAGACGCAGTGGGATGAGAAGAAATTTAGTCTTTGTTTACACCGAGAGAGTGGTATCTGGCCGACAGTTGGCGCTGGTGGGCACACCCGCAACCTGTATAGCGATCGCTGGCGAGTTTTTACTGTTTTTTGTCTGTCAAGCAACAGAGTTGCAGCTATTATATATTCACCGGGTAAGTATATTCAAAAATTTATTTTATAATTAAAATATCATATTTTACGTTTCTCAAGTTGTTGTTTTAAATATAATGAACTCTTTTCCATTTTAATCTACGTACAATACATAATGCATGACAATCTTTAATCACCCCTTGGGAAATTATTACAATCTTTCATTAAAATAACTCCTCCATGTCTTTTAACACTGAATTATTGTAAGAATACTTTTAAAAAAAATGTAAAATTCTTTGACAGAGGTACAACATGTTTACTGCCTTTCCAGATTTTCTTCATAATGCTGGAATTATCTATAGAGATCTGAAGATGGAAAACATTTTGTTGGATGTTGACGGTCACATCAAGATCATCGACTTTGGATTAGCTAAATGGTTGAGCTATGGAGGACGAACTGCAACTATATGTGGAACTTTGCAGTTTATGGGTAAATTCCGTACAGTATTTCATAACATTTATCCTTTTGAATTTCAATAATTTTTAAGCACAGTGTGTGTAATGTCTAGCACATATGCCCTCTGAATTTTTTTTCATGAACAATATGTTTGTATCACCACAAACTCGTTATTTTTAACTAGGCCTGTTGTAAGACTATATGAATTCCCATACACTGAATGCCAGTAATAGAAAACTTAATTAATTATTTTTCACTTGATTTGAAAAGCTTGGGACTTGAAGGCCATTTCATTTTAGATTTTAAACCAAACATAATTTATGTGATGTTCAAGCTGAAAATTAAATTATATTTTACCAGTATAAGGATATACGTTATCCTTTAGCTAATGGTGATTTCATGTAACCTATTAAGCATCAGTCTTTGCTTTATTAACCCTCTGGTGAAACCGGCCATGACATACATAATCGCTGTTTACAAACATATTTATGGTGAACAATGACATCATACTTATTTTGATGTTTTGGATCCTAACTAACAAAGGAATCAAGAGACTGAAAATTGCATTAGAAAGCTAAATAGCTTTTCTATACAGCTACATGAGCGGATGACGCACCAAGTCTGCAATTGTATCCTAAGAGTTTTAATTCACTTTAAATCAATAAAAATTTGATATTTCTCTCTGGGCAGGCTTGGGCTTATAAACTTTTATTGACAGAATGATTTTGTTTCCTTGCAGCGCCAGAAATCTTACGAGGCGAAGAATACAATCACAGTGTCGACTGGTGGTCTTTAGGCATAATTGTCTTCAGCCTTTTAACAGGACAGGTAAGCCTTCCTTCTATTCTCCTTGTTGGAAGTATTGTTGATACTTGCTTTTCTAGCATTGAAAAACATCCATGCCTAATCTAAATTTGTATATATCCTTTCACTTGTCTTCTAATGATAATTTTATTATCTTTGTTCATTGTGAATATTGATGATGATAATTAGTTAAACAAATAAATGTTACTGTATAGCAAAGTACAATTTTAAATATTTAACTTAGCCGGTGAATATATAATAGCTGCAACTCTGTGGCTCGACAGAAAACACACTCAAAAAACTCGCGAGCGATCGCTATGAAGGTTGCGGGTGTGCCCACCAGCGCCAACTGTCGGCCAGATACCACTCTTGCATGTAAACAAACCCTTCAATTCTTCTCTGTCGACGTTGACGACAAGACGTATCAATACTCGCTGTAGAACCTGGAGTTTTCTCAACATATTTGGTGAAGTACTTCATTTTGGTTTGAGCTTTCGCAGTGCAGGTGTTTTATCTTCAACTTAAATCTTGAACTCGTTTTTGGATAGATTTAATTTTTGATGACTTTGTATTGTTTTTTGGACTTCCTTTGACTTTTAAATGGCCGACCCTTCCCGTAGTACGGAAATGTGTTTTAGGCTTTTAGCAATTATCTTATCACGTTATAAATTAATATAGATTTTCCTCTATATTTTTTTTTATATCTCACCCGCCTTTATTAGGCCTCTTCGATTAGCTTTCCATTTATAATAAACATCAAGATAAATTTTAATGATTTGTTTATATGCGACCTTTCCTGAGAGTAGGCGGTCCTAACTTGGAAACCGAAGTTAAACAACGTTGAGCCCTTTCAATCGTAAATAACTTTTACAGAGCTAATGATTTAAAACTTATTAATGAATATTTTTTAGTAGATATTTTATGAAAGATTTTCTTTGAATAGTCTTCGTACTGTTTCAAAGATGAACTAACGTTTAGTTTATTTATGCTATGCAGTTTGCGCTCTATCGTTACGATAGAGAGAGAGAGTATCACGGTTTCACTTTGCAGAAAGAGTAAATCGACTGACGTTTTGTTCATTCTTCTTTCAAAGCTTAAATGTTTTAAATTCTATTTTAAAGGAACTTTTTAATTGAAAAACCTTTCAGTTTTATCCTTTGGTCAAATAACCTGTTTTTTGACGAAACGTAAGTGGGCTTTTCTCTTTGGTGCGAAATCAAGAGAGATAGAGAGAGGAGAGAGAACGTTCCGATCTTTATTCTCGTCCTAAGCGAGTAACGTTGTTCTCGAGTTACTCTCGTCCCTAGTCTCTGTACGGGGAGAAAGGATTAAACGTTTTTAGTTTTTATTCTCGTCCCAAGGCACTGTACGGTGAGAGATTGAAAACGTAGTTTTGAATGAACTAGTGTTTAGTCTCTTCCCCAGCCACTGATCTTTTTATCTTAAAATATGTTTACTGTTTTTTGCTTGTATTAATGTGCTTACATTATACGACTGATTTCGCAATTATAACCTTTTGATGAGGGTAGAATTGCGTGCTTCAGGTAGAAATCAGTTTTATTCATACCTAATGTGAGTTGTTAAAAAATTCGATTTCAGTGAAATAAGTGCAAAACAGAAAATCGTAGTGATAAAGTGATATTGCGCAAAGTGTTATCAGTGTTGCGACCGAGGGTTCGTCTGTTCGTGCCTGTCGTTCGCCTAGTCCGGGACCTCTTGCAAGCTCCCAAGTCCAGGGGAGAAGTAATGTCGTACGACTTATGGGTTCGAGAGGCCTTGATCAGCGAACAGACGTTCCCTCTATGGTATCAGGTGTATCTTACCAAGATCACCCCTACCATAAGGCGAGAGAGACGATTTTCTCCTCGTCATCCGAAGGCTTTTCGCATAAGAAACCGTGGAACAAGGTTTCGAGGCCCTTTAAGCGAAAGTCAGTCCTTTCAGGACAGGTCCAGCGTCCTGGTTTTAACTATTAGGACAGCTCTGACCCTATGCAGTCATCGGAAGACTGCTCGCCGCCTAAACAAAAGCGTAACACAGACTCCGAGAGTCTTTTTGTAGGCAAGGTTTTGCAGTCACAGACGTTACCCTCGTCTCTTACCGCAACCATTCCCGTTGATCCTAAATGGGTTGTACGGCAAGACATGCAGAATAAGCTTGCCTCCCTTATGGAAGACTATTCTGCCGATAAGTCCGTTGAGCCTAGCCGTTTATCTCATCGAGATCCTGGCCTTCAGCCACCCTAACGTTCCTTTGTGCGTCCTGTTGACGTTGGTGTAGCCAAGTCACGTCAGTCAGGTTGTTTAGAACCACACTTGATGCGGTCTCGTATGGATTTTCAGCCACATTTGGACGTTAGGCCACTTGCTGATGCTCCTGTTGACGTTCAGGACGTTCGCCAACAATCGGCGTTGACTTGTTTTGACGCTGAGCGTCAACCTCCGCATTCTAGAGTTGTTTTGACTGCTCAGACTAGGCGGTCAAAGCAGTCTCGAGTGGACGCTGTGCGTCCTCACGCACCTGTTGTTGTTGACAGTTCGCAGACTGTCAAGCAGTTACATGACGTTGCGTCCTGGTCCACTACTAATACACCAGTGCGTGTGGACTCTGCTTGTAAAGCATTGCCACCACGGTAGGTCTCTCCCTTGCTTGAGAGTTGGCTATTGTCGGACAAGGTTCCGTTAGATGAGGAAGTTGCTGTTCCCCCTCCTACTGATATTCCCTTGAGGACTCTGTCAGACGGAGAGGAGCCTAAAGCTGCTTAGCCCTCTATGGACTTTAAATAAATCATGCTGATTTTTAAGGATCTTTGTCCGGATCTTTTTGTAACTGCTGCTCCTCGTTCGCCTAAACGTCAGAGCTTACACTAGGCCTAGCTACTTCGAAGCCGTTGTTTTATAAGCTAGTGCTCTCTCGCTCTTCTAAGAGAGCTTTACATTTGCTAGGCGACTGGTTTATCACCAGGAGGAGTTTGGGGGAGACAGCCTTTGCTTTCCCTACTTTTAAGCTGGCTTATAGAGCGAGAGTCTGATATGACACGAGAGAAGTTCTCGGCTTGGAAGTTCCTGCCTCTGCCCAGATAGACTTCTCAAACCTCATAGACTCTCCCTGGCGCCTGGCCATGAGACGCTCCAAGATTTTACAGGTCGACTTAAGAGCTATTTTCGAGCGTTTGAAGTTTTGCTGTACAATTATGTCATGCATAAACAAGGCTTTCAGGGATGGCTCCAATGATCTGACAGCCACGTTCTCTGCAGGAACAAGTCCCTCAGGGATGGCTCCAATGATCTGGCAGCCATGTTCACTGCAGTAGTACGTAAGAGGCAAGTGCGCTCAATGTGTTCTTTGTCAAGACAAACTTCACGATGAAGTCTACCAGGCTGTCTTGACAGCATTTATGGAAGGCGACTGGATGGTCTCTCTCGACCTTCAGGAGGCATACTTCCACATTCCTATACACCCGGATTCCCAACCGTTTCTGAGGTTTGTTTACAGGAATGTGGAGTACCAGTTTCGAGCCCTGTGCTTTGGCCTCAGTCCTGCGCCTCTCGTGTTTACGAGGCTCATGAGGAATGTGGCAAAATCCCTCCATCTATCGGGGATCCGAGCCTCCCTGTACTTGGACGACTGGCTTCTCAGAGCATCGTCCAGTCTTCGCTGTCTGCAGGATCTACATTGGACGTTGAGTCTGGCCAGGGAGTTGGGACTTTTGGTCAACCTAAAAGTCCCAACTGATCCCATCCCAGATTATTCTATATTTGGGGATGGAGATTCGCAGTCAAGCCCTGCTCGAAGTCCAACTAATGCTGAAAAGAAAACGTTTGTTCAGTCAGGAGTTGGAACAGTCTCGTAGGGACTCTCTCATCCCTGGAGCAGTTTGTCTCACTAGGGAGACTACACCTTCTGCTTCTCCGGTTCCATCTAGCCTCTCACTGGAACTAGGACAAGACGTTAGAGACGGTATCATTCCCAGTCTCCGAACCAGTAAAGGCATGCCTGAAATGGTGGGACAGCAATATCAGTCTGAGAGAGGGACTATCCCTAGCAGTCAAGAACCCAAACCACGTGTTGTCCTCAGACGCGTCGGATTTGGGTTGGGGTGCGACCCTGGACGGTCGGGAATGCTCGGGTCTGTGGACCTCAAGTCAGAAGAGCATGCACATCAACGACAAGGAGCTATTAGCAGTCCACTTGGCCTTGATGATATTCGAAAGCTTCTTCGAAACTAAGTGGTAGAGGTCAACTCAGACAACACCACAACTTTGGCGTACATCTCCAAGCAAGGAGGCACTCCTTCACGCTGCTCGAGATCGCAAGGGACCTTCTCTTATGGTCAAGAAATCGAGGCATCTCCCTGTTGACGAGATTCATCCAGGGGGACTTGAACGTCTTGGCAGACTGTCTCAGTCGGAGGGGTCAGGTGATACCCACGGAATGGACATTCCACAAGGACGTGGGCAAGAGTCTTTGGGCTACTTGGGGTCAACCCACCATAGACCTCTTTGCCTCCCCGTTGACCAAAAGGTTACCAATCTATTGCTCTCCAGTCCTAGATACAGAAGCAATCCACATAGACGCGTTTCTACTGGATTGGTCTCTTCTGGACTTATATGCATTCCCTCCATTCAAGATAGTCAACAAGGTACTGCAGAAGTTCGCCTCTCACGAAGGGACAAGGTTGGCGTTGGTTGCTACCCTCTGGCCCGCGAGAGAGTGGTTCACCGAGGTACTTCAATGGCTGGTAGACTTTCCAAGAAGTCTTCCTCTAAGGGTAGATCTGTTACGTCAGCCCCACGTAAAGAATGTCCATCAAAGCCTCCCCGCTCTTCGTCTGACTTCCTTCAGGCTATCGAAAGACTCTCAAGAACTCGAGGCTTTTCGAAGGAGGCAGCCAGTGCGATTGCAAGAGCAAGGAGAGCTTCTACCATTAGAGTATACCAGTCGAAGTGGGAAGTCTTTTGAGACTGGTGCAAGTCAGCATCTGTGTCCTCGTCCAGTACCTCTGTAGCCCAAATCGCAGATTTTCTTTTACATCTGAGAAAGGTTCGCTCCCTTTCAGCTCCCACGATTAAGGGCTACAGGAGCATGTTGGCTTCGGTCTTTCGACATAGAGGCTTAGATCTTTCCAACAATAAAGATCTCCAAGATCTCCTTAAGTCCTTCGAGACCTCTAAGGAACGTCGTTTGGCAACTCCTGGATGGAACTTAGACGTGGTCATAAGGTTCCTCATGTCAGACAGGTTTGAGCCATTACATTCAGCCTCCCTGAAGGATCTCACCCTCAAGACACTTTTCCTAGTGTGCTTGGCTTCGGCTAAAAGGGTCAGTGAACTTCATGCCTTCAGTAAGAACATCGGTTTTTTCTACAGAAAAAGCCACTTGTTCACTTCAACTTGGTTTCCTGGCCAAAAATGAACTGCCTTCTCGTCCTTGGCCTAAATCTTTTGATATTCCTTGCTTATCAGAGATCGTAGGCAACGAACTGGAAAGAGTATTATGTCCTGTTAGAGCTCTTAAGTTCTATTTAGCTCGTACTAAGTCATTACGAGGTAAATCTGAGGCATTATGGTGCTCAGTTAAGAAACCATCATTGCCTATGTCAAAGAATGCTTTGTCATATTTTATCAGATTTTTTAATACGAGAAGCTCATTCTCACTTGAATGAGAAAGACCGATGTTTGCTTAAGGTTAAGACGCACGAAGTTAGAGCTATAGCAATCTCCGTGGCCTTCAAGCAAAATAAATCTCTGCAAAGTATTATGGACGCGACTTTTTGGAGAAGCAAGTCAGTGTTCGCGTCATTTTACTTAAAAGATGTCCAGACTCTTTACGAGGACTGCTACACACTGGGTCCATTCGTTGCAGCGAGTGCAGTAGTGGGTGAGGGTTCTACCACTACATTACCCTAATTCCAATATCCTTTTTAATCTGTCTCTTGAAATGTTTTTTAATTTTGGGATGTACGGAAGGCTAAGAAGCCTTTCGCATCCTGGTTGATTTGGCGGGTGGTCAAAGTAATTTCTTGAGAGCGCCCAGATTAGGGGTTTGATGAGGTCCAGTTGTATGGGTTGCAGCCCTTGATACTTCAGCTCCTAGGAGTCTTTCAGCATCCTAAGAGGATCGCTGGGCTCCGTAAGGAAGACAGACTTACAAGGCAGAGTAATAGTCTAAGTCAACTTCCTTACCAGGTACCTATATATTTTGGTTTTGTTATATTGATAACTGTCAAAAAAAAAAAAAAAAAAACTCTTAGCTTATACACTGTAAACTTTATTAACCGGCTAAGTTAAATATTTAAAAATGATATTTTAATTATAAAATAAATTTTTGAATATACTTACCCGGTGAATATATAAAAGTGTCCCCAATAGAGACGCAGCGGGACGAGAAGAATTGAAGGGTTTGTTTACATGCAAGAGTGGTATCTGGCCGACAGTTGGCGCTGGTGGGCACACCCGCAACCTTCATAGCGATCGCTCGCGAGTTTTTTGAGTGTGTTTTCTGTCGAGCCGCAGAGTTGCAGCTATTATATATTCACCGGGTAAGTATATTCAAAAATTTATTTTATAATTAAAATATCATTTTTCACCAGCTTTACATAGAATGGAGGTGTGCCTGACATACTGTGTTGCTTCAGTAATGAGTTACAACATTTGTTATTTGCCTAAATAAATCATAATGTATTACTATACTCTATAGTAATGGGAGTTAACCCTTTTACCCCCAAAGGACGTACTGGTACGTTTCACAAAACTCATCCCTTTACCCCCATGGACGTACCGGTACGTCCTTGCAAAAAACTGCTATTTACATTTTTTTTGGCATATTTTTTATATTTTTTTTTGAGAAACTTTAGGCATTTCCCAAGAGAATGAGACCAACCTGACCTTCTCTATGACGAAAATTAAGGCTGTTAGATCAATTAAAAAAAATTATACTGCAAAATGTGCTTGAAAAAAATAACCCCTGGGGGTTAAGGGTTGGAAAGTTCCAAATAGCCTGGGGGTAAAAGGGTTAAATGGCAGGACAGGATTAGAAATGAAACTATAAAAGAGATTACTTGAGTGCCGTGTGTGGATGAGATCATGGTGAGGGGTAGATGGAAATGGTTTGGGTATGCTCTACGCACTCCCCAAGAGATTAGTTAACCAAACTTTTAACTGGGCTCCACAAGGCACTAGAAGAGTTGGAAGACCCAGGCCTACATGGCTGAGGACTATGAAGTAGATGATGAATGTTGAATAATTGATTTAAAATGTCAAGATAGAGACGACGGGCAAAATCTAATAGACGCCTTTTGCGTTATAAGGCGTAGGAGATGATAATGATGATACTCTATTATCCTACGCATAAAATTTTCTCTCTTCCTTATCTAGTTTTGCTTGATTTTTTAGCAGTATCCTAAATTAATTAAGTCTGTATAGCACAGGGGCTTTCCTCATTTCTGTTGAGAGATAGGAGGGTGGGATATGGTACAGTATTCTTGATGGTCATAAATGTAGAAAAATGATTGCAAAGGAAAAAGAGAAATCTCGCTGATTGTTGGTTGTCAGAATTCACTGAAAATCTATTTTCAAATTATATTTTTTTTTTATAAAAATAAGTGTTCATGTTTCAATGTGCACAAAGGTAAAGAGGTTGGAAGTAAGGTACAGCTTAGCGTAATCTAGTAAAATGAAACACCTGCAATATTTAGGATATATGAGGAAGTTATGCATTGTATGGGAAAAAAAATAAAAGCTATATGTTCACATATGCTGTATACACAAAATTTACAATATAACTTATCACAATAAGGAAGGGGGGAAGATCACATCTTTAATAGTCATTTCGATAGAGAAAACTGTAAAATGGGAAACTATTAAGTGATCCACTTTACCATTAACTGCTAGGGGCCATGTATCTTTGGAAAGGAAAGAAATTTTGATTTTTTCATATACTGTACTGTATATTTTGCGGTTAAACATTGATGAAACGAGGTTTAGTAGAATAAGCAGTATAAACATAGTAGAGATGCATACTATTAATAGCTTCAGTGTCCTGACACACAAGTACAGATTATAAAGTTTTGTATGAGATTGAAGCCTTAAGTAATTTCAGTGACATTTAGTGAAAACTGTAAGAGAAGATTGTTTACTATTAAAATCCATTACAATTTAAAAGAGTTTTCCAACTACTGCTGTCTGTCTTGGCAAGTTCCAATTGTGCAGTACAGTATACAGTATTATAGAGTAGAATTATCAAAGTAATTCTTCGTCTTTCTAATGTTTTCCTTTTGACCTTCAGTACCCCGTTAGTGGCTATGATGACCACATAACGATGAGTCTGGCTGTGTCGAAGTGCGATTACGAGCCCCCAGACTTTGCGTCCGAACCCATGAAGTCTGTGATTAGGAGTCTTTTACACCGAGATCCAAACGTTCGCATACATTCCTTTTATCAACTACAACGCGAAGAACTTTTCAAAAATTTTGATTTCGACGATGTCAAGGATAAGAAGGTAAAGTTATTGGCTGATTATATGTTATCTTGTGGTCCTTTGGTGGTTCTTCTCCTCTTCATCATTTCATTTGGTCTTTTACCCAGCTGTTGCACTTAACCTAGTCTTGTTTCACTTTCACCTCATCTGGTCTCCAAGCTCTCTAACTTAGATTTGCTTCAGCATTCACCTCTCATCTGAACATATCCTTTGACTGATATATAAAGGAGCCTCTAAATGGAATTATTGTATATCTTCTAAGCAAATATGAGTTACAGTATCAATACTTTAGTTTTGTATTAAGACACCTTTAGAAAGAAAAGGTAGGTTATGAGCTAACTATTCAGATAATTAATGAGATATCTTTGAGTTTAGAGCCAAGTGGAATGCTCTTCTAGTGACAGCATGTCAAGAGGCTATGACTCGTAATCAACTAATGCTAATATTCATGTCTAATCCATTAAGTATACAGTATAAGGTGTATTCATGAGTTTTTTTTTTCAGATCTCCCCAAGAAAAATTCTTGAGCAGTATATTGACAGTAAAAATCGACGGAGCTTCCATGAATTTACTGGTTTAACTAGTACTCCTAAAAAGGTAGCAAGTGGCTTAAGTGATGAAACAAACTTCAGAGACAGCACTGTGACGCGGTCTCCAACAGCCTCATATCTCAGGCCACCCACAAAGGACCAAAGTTGCTGGAGACCAGGACAGCGTTCAGCTAGCTCTCCGCTGTTACACCCGGGGAGGCTGGGTCACCACGATACACTTGTGAAAAGTGTTTCCGCCAGCGGACACAATGGTGCTGCAGTGCCAATCCTTCAGAGTCCACTATTACGATTAGCCAGAGGTCAAGGAGGGCCGCCTCCCCGTCGTGTCCGCTCTCAAGGAGCAGTCAGTGCCAGTGCATTGCCTACAGCAGTATCCCCATTACTGGTTAATGTGAGGGGCCAGAGACGGGCCAGAGGTGCGACGTGCGAAGAGGACGAACCTGCCAGTAGCGGCGCAGCTGGTGCAACAGCAGCAGCTGCGGATAATGTTGCTACAAGTGTGATAAGTGGTATGAATGGTGTGTACAAGAAATGTGCCAGTGATGAGTATCTAAGTGGTCAAAGAAATGGTAAAGAAGGCGAAGCGTCTATCCGCCGGTCACGCACTAGCAATACGGGAGCTCACAAATCGCGGCCCGAATCGTCACAACAGCCAGACACTTTTCTTGAACAGTGTGAAAATTTGAAAGAAGAATTTTTCTGTGATTTGGTTACAAGTACACCTAAAAAAAGTAGTTTCAATAGTACTGGAAATTTGCGACATAGCTATCACCAAGCTGTGAGCTCTGAACGGCAGATTGGCAAGAATAATTTTATTAATGGTGCTTTGTTATTGAATAATAATAATTTCAGTCCCCTAGATGAGAATGACTTTGATGAAACTTTTGATAATTTCCCGTGGATAAGCGAATCGCTCGACCAATAAGTTTACCTCAAAATGTGAGTTTATACTGTCCTGAACTGGTTCATCAATGAGAAGATTTATTGTTAATGTATTTGTTGTCAAAACACTAAATTTTATACTTATAGTTTCTGTTAAAAAATTTTTCCAATGTCATTCAAGAAACCAGTCGGCATAATTCTAATTTGTAGGTAGGTATGGTGGTTGTGTACCCGAGACCAGCTATCCACAGCTAATGATTATTTTTAGTTTATTGGCTGCTATTAGCAATATCCTGAAATTATACCAAAGATAATTATTTCTTAAGATATGGGTTGTGTGGGTCGAGGTCATTTGGACTGTCTGTCTTTTGTCACAGGAATCTCGCTGGAGAATCTCAAGTTTATAGTAGCTGGTGGGAGAGTTCTTGTTTGAAATGAAGCAATGGTCAATTTATCACAAAAAGCTTTGCATTTAGTTCCAAATGTCTTAAGATGCCAGTATGTCCATGGGTCAGTTCATGTTATGCCTTATGTAAGGCAGCAGTTGGAGAAAGACTTGTCTCATTGCATGCCACAGCTATCAGGAGTGCGATTTCATTTTTCTTTTGTTTCCCCACAGAAGAAATCCTCTCAGCTGGCTCTGAAACACACCTAAGCTTACAGCCAGTAATGCTGAGACTGATCCCATTCTTCCAACGCAAAATTAATTTCAGTGGAAGATGACTAAAGTGACTTAGTAAAATTTTGTGACCCTTAGAGGTAGGTACTGAGCAATTTTGAATTTAGAGGTCTCAATAGTTATTATAGCTAGTAATTGGGTAGTGATTGATAAAAGAATTTTTGGTACTAAATTATGAGGAAGTATTGTTCACTGCATTTCAAGAAAAACAAATGGGCAGGATAGGTGTACATAAAAATTGAATTTTGTTGAAGCCATGAAAGAGAAAGTGCCAAATGTAGAGATTTTTTAGTGTCATAACTTCTTCGGTTTCTGCCATTTCAAGGGAGGGTGATAAAAGATTCTAGTAGCTAGTATTGCCGTTGCATGTGCCATCGTATTTACACGAGAGAACGTAAGGACAAAAATTTTGCTACGAGAAGTTGGTTAACATTGTCAATTCCGTACAGCCCATTAGTTGTGTAAATATCATACAAATTTTAATTAAGCAACTAAATACTTATTAGATCTAACATTTGTTATAAAATTTATAATTTCTTTTTATGAAGTCCATTTAGTCTTAAGAATTACAATCTAGGTAGATCATTTCCTTTTTCCCCACGTCACCTATTCAGGATCCCTTTCTTTAAAACCAGAGTTGTACAGTATTGCCTTTCAATGTGCAAGGTCTGTTTTATTCTTTTTTTTTCTCTCATCTCGCATGAATAGAATTTTCTTCCAAAGCAAAACACGAGTAGCAGAAAGCTGTGATTCTAATCCCTATTTGCAGTGGATAAAATACTAACACTTGAATGTGAACAGTCAATATAAAGTTCTTGAAATTAATATTAAGTTCATTTTGCCATTATCTTCATAGTCTGTTCATTCAGTATACTTTTAAGTAGTCTTAATTTAGTAGAGAAGAAACAATCTTTATTTTTAAGAACAAACATTTCAGGCCATACTTGGGATAATTAGATTTTGGAATCGATAGTTTGGTTATATTATCTGATGAAAAAAGTAGTATCAACTATTATTTTTATTTTTGCATGATGAAAGAGGAATACTACTTTTGAAACGAATTCCCTAAGCATAATTAGGAAAGTGATTTTCAGTATAATCTTTTGGAGGTTACAGTATTTTCTTCCACTTTGACGTGCATAACTCATTGTGCATAATTTCGGCTTGAGACTCGTCCCCCACAATGCAGTATGTGAAGACGTTTCACCTTTTACAAACTTTTAATTTTCCTGAACCACTTATCCTTGCTCTAGAAATTGCAGATACTCTAGACTGGTTGGATAACTTAACAACTTAGTTGAATTTAGTGCTTATGATGTAGATAATTGTAATTGTATCAAGTGAATTTAATGGATGGTACCCCCGACAGTTTATATTGCATTGTGTATGATAATTACAACAGTCCATTTTTCATAATTTTGAGTATTGAAGATTTAGAGCTTATGCTGAAAATGTATTTAAGTAAGGTGTATGTATGAAAGCTTATGGATGGTATTTACGAAAGATAGGTAATTTTCAACTTATGTGGGTTACATATAAAGGTTTGACTTATTAGTATTTATCTTTTTTTACTTTTGTTGGAGGTATTCTGTTTTTTATTAGTTGTAATCCCTAAATTTCGTAAAAATTCACATATACAATTTGTAGTGGAGTTAATCAATTTTATCTAAAGCACACATGTAGGATAAATATTTAGTATCCATTTGTTGTGACCACAAAATTTCTTTGGATTGATAGATGTTTCAAGAAGAATTATGTTTTGTGCTTGGTTAACTATTATTACGAATAGCTTTTTTTTTTCATTTCTGTATGTAGTATTTTTTATGCATATCGCCTATAACTAAAGTAAATATTTTAGAAGGATAAGTATCATGGTATGTATCACGAGGTAAATATTTTTGAAGGATAATTATAATGGTACCGGTATATATTACCCTTTTCTGTCAACCATATGCGCATGTTTGTATTTCTATACTGAAGTGGACGTTGGAAAAAGTAATTATCTCTGCTGAAAGGTCTTTGGAAGGGGAGGTAGAAACTTACCTAATTGTAATCAATGGAAGCTTAAATCTGTGCTTAGTATTTTTAAGGGAAGTGGAAGTGATGTCTCTGATATGTACGTTTATAATGGAGAATGAAGTAAGATCTTCAGTGTCACAAAATATTTAAAAGAATTTGTTTTCTCCTGCGTAAACAGTATTTCAAGCTATTGTTTTTACTCTTAATCATTCCCCTTCTCCGATGAAATTACAAAGATTTCAGTATATATTACAGTATTATGTCGATCAGTTCTTCATTTAAAGTTGTTATACGTTACCTTGTAAATTCTCATGTTTTTACCTTAAAAACTGGTTCCTGATGAGTGCCAATCAGTCACATATATTATCTTAACTGATAAATGAAATTTCATGTCCTGAAGTATTGAGGGACATTTTCCTCCTTTGAAAGAAATCTCGACAATTTTGTTAGTGGGTCGCTAGAATCAAAATGATCGTAAAGGTCTTACTTTTTATGTTGTTCAATTTATGTATGTTGAGTACTGATACATATTTTAGGCTATAGTTTGATGTATGGGACCTTGATAATGGTGTTGAAATATTTGATGTTATACATTATATGTTGATACATTATAACATTGTTTTGGTGTTTTTAACATTAATGTTAAGTTTGTCCAATGATTTAGCTTATGACTTAAGTATTTATGTAAGAATAGATATACATATATATATATTGTAGGCAGCTTTTGTTACCTATGCCCTAGAATGGTATACAGGGTATGTTGGAGTTTGCTAAGTTTATCTAATCAAGGTGTGACAACTTCCGAACCAACTGAATGATTAGAATTGTATGCAAGGTGTTAGCTTTCAATGTTAGTAGCCTGAATTTCCTCAAACACTCTGTTGGATCATAAAATGTTAGCCATTTGTTATATTCTGTTCTACTCTGCATAGTGCAGTGTTACGTTGTTAGACATGTTTATTAGTGTTAAACATTCCAAAGGTAGATTTCACGTGTCTTAAACTTTTTGGGAGTACAATAAGGTCAATTTTAATGTGCAGAATCACTTAGTCCAGATACCATTTTCTCATTAGTCTTGTGTCTTGAATCGCAGGGACGTATTTGGTGGAAGTGATTGTGCATGTGCGAAACGTGGAAAAAATTAATCACGATGTGATTGCTGGGAAAAGAGTTTAAGGTCTATATTTGAATGCTTCAAGATCTTTTAATGCTTCTTGTAGTCATAAGGATGAAATTGACACTTTACAACTTTTGTCTCTTGGTTATTGTTAGATTTGTGGAGTGGAATGATTGGTCTGAGTATCCATAAATTTCACCTCTGAACCTTTTATAGTTTTTTTACTTTTATACTTTTCTCTGTTAGATCATTTTGATTCAAACCTAGCCCTTGTCTGGGTCATACCATTTTTACAGTATTATATTTGATTTAAACAAACCCTCAAGTAATGGGATCAAGACGACTATATGTTTAGACAGGAAAAAAATATATTCATCAGTAATTTAGTTCTTTGGAAACTCAACATAGTGAAATAGATGAATGTTAGACTTGTTCTGAGGAAGGCCTATATTTATCTTGTATGAACAAGTTCTCTGAAACTCAAATGTGTGCTTCAGTACCTTACTATTAACTCGAGGTTACATTTATTGAAATGCATAAGAGATTTTACTGGGAAAATATGTCGTCGGTAATTCCGCTAAGAATGGTAAATAATACTTAATAAAAGGAAAGAAATATCAGTTAATAAATTTAGGGTTCCTTTTTAAATGACGTATTTCATGGAGGTCAAACATTAAATTTAGAAGAGTTGTCTGGCCTTTGAATTCATCTAAACATAATTTATTTACTTAGTTATTACTTAATAAAGTGAAGGTGAATTACAGTATTCATAAGTATGAACTGTCTTTACTTTGTTGAATTGTCAAAGTTAATTCATGATTAATGTCAGAAACGGTACTTCATTTTTTTTTTCTTGAGAAAAACTAAGCTCAAATTACATTAGATATTAGCATACCAGAAGTTTTTCCCCTCCAAAATTGTACTTAACTTACCCTACCTCCTAATAATCCGTGAGAGCTTATGAAGAAACTTTTTTTATGATGATTACAATTTCTACAGTATATGGTTTTTAGATATAGCCCAACTTTTGAAATGAATGTACATCACTGTACTTAAGTTTTGTAGCCTCTTATATTAACAGAATTGAAAGGTTAATTAAATCTTGTTAGCTTCATGAAAACAGAAATGAGGTATTTTCTTTAACTTCTATAAAACTACAACTACAGTATTTATTTCTTTGGTAATCAGGAAAGTCACTGAAGACCTAACAGTACTTTAACCTACACAATAAGCCCTTTTGAGTTTTTTTTTTTTCTGGGAAAAAGGTCTGCATTAATAGAATTTTATAAATAACTACAATAGATTATGGTTTTTTACTTTAAATAAAGCATACAAAAATTGCAGCCTTGATTGAGCGAGTACAGTACGTAAAGTACGCCAAAAATTTTGACATTTATAAGACATTGTGTTTGTTTTGGCTATATGATACTTTACATTAGCATTATCAATTATATAGGACATTGTATTTGTGATATTTAAAGGAAAGTAATCTGCACAATTGCCTTCAGAATCGAAGCATATTTTTAACGGAAATGTACTTAGAATTATTGAGATTCGGAAAGAATTTCTCCCAGGTATATAGGGTTTTAATTTTAGTTGCATAATTTTTATTTAGATAATTTAATTTTCCTATGATTTTCACATTTACTGTAGATTTTCTTTTATTTTTTAGAGTACTTCTTTTCTGTCTTATTTTTCTCTTAAATTCTTTCTATATTTTTCTTCATTTTTTATTCCTCATATTTTTGGAGGTGCAAGACTGTTAGCAAAGTAATTAGTAGCTATATCCCCTTTTATTTAAAGGATATTTCAGGTTATGAAGGTATTATGTAATGAAAGATGAGCCAGAAGCATTTTCGGTTCTTTTATGGGTCAGTTTTGACAATCCTCCATGACCTTTGTTGGAAATACTATGTAATTGTACCTCTTAACTTTCCTCTTTGTTTACCAGAGAATGACTGAAGGTTGTTGTAAAGTATTATAAGATTGCTTGATAATTTTAATAAGAAAAACAGAATTTAAAGAATGTTGGAATCCAGTTTGTATCTTTTTATATTGGGCCAAGTCATCCGAGAACTTTATTGGTTCTTGACCTTATCATAGGTAAAGTTTGAAATTCTATATTTATTAAACCAAATGCTGTGGATGTGTTTTTAGATCTTATAGGACAACAAAGTAAGTGAGATTTGGGTGTGTTCGCCTGTTTGTGGTAAATTTCAGATAGTTTTATGTACGTGATTAGAGGAGCTGCGTTCTCCTAGGGTGCTGGTGAGGAATTATTCCAGATGTTATGCTTTGTTTAAATGGCATATTCTCCATGTACAAAAATATACAAAAATAAGTACAGTACCTTGTTCTCTGTAATTACAGTTAATGGGTTAAATAGTGACATAAAATTTGTAGAATAATGTCAAACCACTGTAATTGTAAGGCTAACCAGACTATTAATGATACGGAATATTTTCCATTGTTTTAAGCAGTTGGTATGTAATGGAAGTTTGGATGCTCGTCCAGACAATGCGTACTTTAATGTGCATCAGTAATGTAATACTGAATGGTTGCTTCTTGGCTTAATGTTCAATGTTTTCATCTGAGTGTCTATTTAGTGGAATCATTTGCTATAATTTCATTGTGTTCATTTAAAAGAAAACTTTTTCGCTTGTCAGGTATGCATAAATATAAAAGTTTGTTGGATCCAGGTGAGATAACAGTAGGTGTAAAGTAACAAAGAATTTTTGCGCACAAAATCCTGACCTTTTTAAACGTACACTACTCTCCCTCATGTAGTTGGATATCGTGCCGTGAATGATAGCAATGACTATACTAATTATAAGCAAAGTATATGAACTTCTACAGTAATTTTTTATATGTTAAGAGCACACGCCATTTGCATTACAGGTTCGTGTTTGGTATTGAGAAGTGCCACGTAAGGCCATGATATATTATCATGACATTACGTAAGTGAGGTAGGGTCAATAAATGACAGTTGAAATATATTAATTATTGCTCAAGACATGATTCATTCATATCATGAGTAAAAGTAAAGATCATTTTAATTTTTCCTACTTTATTATTTTGATAGATGGTCGTTTATATTTATCTAAAGTTTATTTTAAGAAATTTATATTTCCCTGCTATGATTTATTAGGGTCTTTATGGCATTACTGGTGATAACAAAGGATGATGTACAGTAGATAAGAAGTTATATTTCAAGATGGAGATTTTTGGGCTTTTCAGATAAGATGAAGGTTGGTTTTACTGTATGTATTGTATATGTATACAGTACAGTATAGATATTTATATATTAATTTATTATTGATCTTAGCACAGCGGTAACTTGGTGGTCAATTCTGATTTGTTCTAGGGGGTTGTTCAAACTTGGATTTTTTTTTTAAAGCAAATTTAATTTCCACCATAAGAATTAACACATTGAATTAATCCCTTCCAAATACCAAAAACTTTCATGATAAAGCCACCTTAAACAAAGTGAGAAGATTTGGCCGAGTCGCTAATAGTCAATCAAATTGAAAATTCAATTGCCGACTTCTGAAATTTTCATAGATACTTTCATTTCAAACTTCCCTTCTTGAGAATTATCCTTTCCCTCATTTTTTTTTTTAAAGAAAGGAACTAGCTTTGATAGCATACTATTTGTTAACTATCCCTGAGAAACCGTATAAATAAAACTTGTAAGGAAAATTGTATATGAAAATATAACATACTGTTATATCTCAGTTTAGTTCTGATTTATAGGCATAGCCAGTGTCATTATTCAGCAGTATTCTACCACTCATCCACCCCAGGTGTAACATGCAGTTGAAAATGAAGCTGTACGCTGGATATCTTGTTAGGCATTTCATTTCACTAGTGAGGATATAAATACGATTGAAGTGTTATGAAACAAGTATTGGTACCTCAAGATTGCCTATGAACTTTTGAGGAGAGGGTCAGGTTGGTGTTTAGAGACTGGACTTGCAGTGTACTGTAAAGGCATTTGAACACCACCTAAGCCCTTCTTCATTTAATGAGCTGGAAGAGCAAGGCCATGTCAACTGTTGATTCAACTGATAGGTCTATGAGTTACCAACCCGAGTTCCCTCGTCCTTAGTAAGATCATGTACCAGGGAACATCTACTGGCCTGAATACGGTTCCGACTCGAATCATATGAGGTGCGAGTTTACAATGATCCTCTGAGAAAAGAGGATCCCTCAAAGGAGTGTACCGCAGCCTTTCTACTTATGGTACCTAAAGTAAAAAAAAAAAAAAAAAAAAAGTATTGATAGTTATTAAATCATGCTGCAGCTTGGAGGCTAAGTGAAATTAAGTCTTGACCCCTAGAGGTTATTACAAAGATACTATGTGAGGAAAACGAAGACTATTTCAAACCTTCTTATCTACTATATGCTGTAAGTGTTTTCCACTTGAATATATTTATCTTTTGTTTCATTCAGTAATGCAAAGAGACTTTAGCTTACTTGCAATCATTTTAATTTTTTATATTTTACCATAAAATGTACCTGTTGTCAAGATATTTACTTAATATTTCAACATTCCTATAATTTTTTAAAATTTCTAAGTTAGTAGATATTTCTGTGAAAAAGAAACTTACAAATTGTTGTTTATTGTTTAGATAATATATTAAGTGATTATTGGTTTAAAATGTTTTCTTCTAAATTGTTATTATATAAAGCAAAATTTATTCCTTAATTATTTAACCTAAGGAAAAAGAAATGATGTAAAATTAAAACTGAAAATATGGTCACAGAGAAAGTTGAATGATAAAATATTGTTATTTAAATGTTGTCTGTTGAAGTGAGTGGGAAATGGGTGTTTTCTAAGTACTGTAATGCCGAATACTTGATATAAGTAAAAGATTTCATCCTGAAGAATAAACCTGGATAACATATATGGAGTTTAAATTCCATTCTCTTGGGTTGCGGAATGTGACGCAGAATGGTTGGGGGTCAAACTGTTGCGATATTTTCCAGCCTCTCCCCCCAACCGTCAACATGCCTTTACGCAACGTTTTAGTGAGCGATCACCTCTCCGTCAGATCCCAAGATGATATCGTGGAAGGGAAAAAATTGACTAAAGGTTAACAGCATATTATTTCTTAAGGCTTCATTAAAGCTGTGATTTATGTTGCTCTGCTCAAATATATTTATGACTTAAAATTCTTATGATAGGCTACTTGTAGTGGTTCTTATATATACAATACATATATATAAATATATTTATATTTGTATAAGTTCAGATTAATATTTATATTGCCTTGCACTGCATTTATTGATATATTACAATTTTCCATTTACCTTTTCCCCACTTTTGTTTCACCTTCAAGACATTATTTTTGTATGAAATATTTTAAATGTATCCAGTTGCACATTAGTTGGTGTCTGTTGTTGATTTCCTATATTTAAGATTCCAGTACGTTATGTGATTGACCAACAGTACACATGTCAAGATTGCCTCGACTTAACGGGCAATTGTGTTCTCTCGCCTACAATGACGTGTAAGTTCTCCATGGCTAAGAGTAACTTGGTGGGAAAAATACTGAATATGAAATACTTCATTGATATAGGTAAATGTAAATGGGTCTTGGTGCATTTGTTTATATATATAAATAGTTGTCTTTTGAAATGTAATTTAGATTCAGAACTCCAAAATTCCATTACATTGTACCCTAGCACTAGTCCATTTTGAAGCCTTCTCACTCTTATAGGCCGTCCCTGATACTTGAATCACCTCTGAGATTAAGTTTTGCTTCGTCTGTTATAATCAAGGTAAAAAAAAAAATTATATGTATACATTTTACTCTATGTATTATATCTTTGCTCTTTAAAAAGAAAGAATGAAGTTCTTGCTAGTAAAATTTCCCATTCTGATTTGAAGTTTGATGTATGAGATATTTATGTGCTGGGGCTAAAATGGCTTTATGACATACTCTAGTTTATTAAACAAAAGGATTAATAATGTGTTTTGATTTGGTATTGGCGGATGCAAATCCTATTGCAACAATTGGTAGTTTGGAATTTTAAAAAAAGAAATTTTACTATATAGTGTTGAAATTTATTTACAATTTTGCATTACTTTACTACAGATTTTGATTACAGTATTTCTTTGCTACAGGAATTTATCTTTATTTTTTTTAAAGGAAAATTCCAACTGAATGTGTGGGAAATCGTATGTTTAAACATTGCCTTTTATTTATAACATGCTTTGTCACAAAATTAAGCCCTGTCCACATGATCGAGTATGCCCGACGGGCAAACAGTGATACCAGACCACAAGAGGTAGTGAGAATGAGGGTTGATGACATCAGAAGTGGGAAAACCACAGCAGGGATCTGGCAACCAATAGTGTTGCCAGATCCCTGCTGTGGTTTTCCCGATTCTGACGTTATTAACCCTCATTCTCACTACCTATTGTGGTCTGGTATCGCTGTTTGCCCGTCGGGCATACTCGATCATGTGGACAGGGCTTTAAGGTGTGTGGTTAGACACTGAATTTTGGTGAAATATGAACAGTATGATAATTAAAATACTGAACTATCACCAAACACTATATCAAGAATTTCGTGGGCAAGTCAAATTTCATGGTCAACAATTTTGTGGGCAAGTCAAATTTCATGGTCAGCTCATGTATTTTTAAGTTTCTTTTTGTGGCAGCAGATCTGATCAGTTGTATTCATAAAATCAGTGTTTTAAGATATTTAGTAGTTAAAAAAGATACAAAATTTAGTGAAATAGAGAACTTATTTACAATAACTATTATTTACAATAAAGTGGTAACCATAGTCGAAACCATAGGATGTAATGTATTTTAGTTCGCAACAATTTATTGGCATTTGACACCTGAAAAAGGCTCAGTCCAGTCCAGTATTAAATAGTGCCATTTTTCAATTAATTTGGTATTATTTTTTCAGGCCTAATGAAATGAGACCAGGTGTACATTAGAGACTGACCTTTTGCACCTGGTATATTTTCTTTTACTGGCTGTTATATTTGTAATAGTTATGAATAAACATGAGGCTTTATATCTAAATGTACAGATGTGCAAATTAACCCATTTACATTTAATCAAAAGCAACATTCCGGCATCCAGGTTTTATCTTCCCTCTGTTCTACATAGCCTACATACATATACAGTATATGGTTGTTAACTTTGGGAATGCTTAGTGAATTAAGATGAATATACAGTATATACATATATATATAGAAAACAATAATGGGTCAAACATTGCATAGAGAAATGGTATTCCAATACATTATATTTAAGTAAAGATAAGAATGTAACCCGTTCAAGTTGCTTTTAACGTGGAGTCGATACATGTATTGCCTCTGTACCCTGCCAACCAAAGATTGGATTTACTTTTGTGTATGAGTTTTTGTATATATTTGCAAATAAAAAAGGGATATTTGAAATAAAGCCATAATATAATTGTCTTTTAATACCCAATTGCTTTTCATATCAGGTAATTTATGGTGTATTTAATGCTTTTTCAACTTTCCAAAACATATATACACAAACTGCAACATGAGACAGTATTTAATGTAGTATTAAATATTCTGTAAGAAATCATATACCTTGTGTTAAAGGATCAAAGTAAACCAATAAGGATGTACAAAAAACAATTAATTACATAAATGATAGGCTACAGCATAATAGGAAGTTTCTTCTCTATTCTACAGTGCTGATGTCCCGTGCCACAAAAAATAAATTACTTTATTTTACATAATATTGCTTGTTAGATAATAAACATACCTCATTACCAGCGAGTTCATATATGTGTTGATAAGCTGGTAATCTCATGTAGGACGTGACTAGTACACTTTATTTGATGGCTAAGGCAGAAACATGACAAATTTGGAAGTAATTTGTATTTTTCTTAACGATACAAACCTTGAGTAGTTATGGGGTTATAACTTTCTGCGAAGCTGAAAGATTCGCCATGAGAATTTGAGCGAGGATTACCACCCCAACCGCTAGTTAGTGGGAAGAGTGGGGGTAGCCAACTATCCTGGTCGTTCACACACCTCTGCTGAGCACTCCCTTTGCTTCTGGGCAGGACTTTCTAGGGGGACACCGCTGGTGGGCCCATTTGTATAAATAGCTCTAGGTTTGTATCATTAGGAAAAATGAAAATTACTTCCAAATTTCTTATTTGTTCCAACAATACAAACCTATGCTATTTATAGGGATGACACCTCTTAGGAGGGAGGAAGTTCTTGCCAACTGGTTTTGGGATTTGACCCTAGGTTCTCTCTCTTACGATATAGATCGAAAGTGGTAGGAACCCTGTCCTCGCTAAAATAGTTGTGCTTTGCAAGATTAGTGACCTGCAGAAGCTGTGTGTCTGTGATACTAGCAATGTGGCTGGTCTTAGTAATGGGATCTCGCATCATTGGAATCTAGGAGTACTGAGACTTTGCCCAATAGCACCCCTTGCAAGAGGTATTAGGGACGCAACAAATATTATTTCTATACTTGCGTTACACAAGGGAAGTGGATCTTACCTGCAGAGGCGCGAGGTCAGCTGTACTTGAGTACCAAGGAGCTGATTCCCCAGAGGAGGAGAAGGGAAGAAAAGAAAGAAGCCAGTACTAATACTCCTTCAGCCCTTAATCCTCTGCTACTTGTCCATCAAGGGCCACTTGTTGTGCACCCACCACATAACCAATGGAAAACATATCCTTGTTTCTGTGTGTTACATCTTGCAGGTAGTGGGCAGTCAGGTCATCTGACGCTTCCACATGGCCGTTTGCAGTACCTGGGTCCTCGTTGTGGAGGAGGGTCAGGATTAAGTGCAAGGTCAATGACTGCAATTCCATGATGAAATTGTGTTCTTCATGACCCTCCTCTTGACCTTCCCTGTGCTGACAAATATTCCCGAGACATGGGGAGGAGCTGCAGCTGTTCTTTTAGGTAACCCCCCAGACTCCTCACTGGGCAAAGCACTTGTTGGTCTGGGTCTTAGGTTACAGAATGAAGACTCTCGATCCTAAAGGGTCCGAATTTAGGATACCCTACCCCCGGATTTTTTAGTCTTGGCAATAAACTAGGGGGCAAAGCTGAGAATTACCTCTCCCCTTGAATGGGAGATGTCGTCTGATAGACCATGCAGTTCACCGACTCTTTTGGCCGAAATGAAAGCAAGTAGGAACACCATCTGCAGAATAAGGTGGTGATTTCTTGCCTGGCGTAATGGTTCATAGGGGACTCGAACCACGATCCAAGGAGGACGTCCAACCTTCGACAGAGGACAAGACATCTCATAATTTCGTATGAGGAGAAAAAGTTCCATTGACGAGGAAATATCTACTCCCTTCAGTTTAAAGGCGAGACCTAAGGCTGAGCGGTAACCTTTGACTGCCGAAACCAAGAGAAGCATTTCTTCCCAGAGGTGGACAAGGAACTCCGCTATTGTTAGAAAAGAGGCATCGGGGGAGTGATACCCCTTCCATAACACCAGCCACAAAAAATAGAAAACTTTGCCTGGAAGACAGACGCTAAAGAGGGTCTGAGGTCTCTAGACATTCTTTCCGCAACTCATTACGAGAAGCCTCGCTGTGAAAAAGTGCTGGATAGTCTCCAGGCGTTAAGTCGAAGCGAAGCTACAGCTTTGTGGAAGGTGTTGACATTTGGCTGTTTGAGTAGATCGTGTCGTGGAGGAACTTCCCTCCAAAGCTGTCACGAGTTGCAGAAGGTCCTGAAACTATTCTGCGTGATGCGATGGCAGAGCTATTAGAGTCGTTGATAAGTTCTTGCTTATCCTGACTTGGTTGAGGACTTTTCTCATCAGACAGAATGTTGATGGCATGCATCTTGCCAGAGCCTGGGGTTCTGGGACTTGGGAACAGTAGAGCGGTAACTGGAAGTTCAGGGCAATTGTGATCAAGTCCACAGTCGGGGAACCCCACAAAGTCAGGACTTTGTTGGCTACTAGATGATTCAAAGACCATCCAGAGCCTACTATCCGAGTCACTCTGCTCAGATTGTCTGCAAGCACATTCCTGTTGTCTGGAATAAAGCAAGCAGATAAGGACATTGAGCTGTTTTCTGAGTATCTCTACTGCTAGATGGTTCTGTAAGAGATTTACATGCTGGTACTTTTCTGATGCAGACCAAAGGATGCAGATGGTTTGGTGTGCTATATGGGCCCCCCACCTTCTTTTGATGCAATCAAAAAACGCATCAGTTCCAGAGGGAGGAGGAGGGGGGGGGGGGACAAGATCAACCTCTTTGCAGAGGTTCTCGTCTGCCACTCACTATCTGAGGTCCGTCAGTTCTTCTGACTTCAGTTGAGCCAGGCTGTCCAAGGAATTTGTTGCTTGACTCCACTAAGACTTGAGGTGCTAGTGGACCAATGAGGAAAGATTTTTCCTTTAATAGGTATTGCAGTTCTCTGTGTAGCGTGTAAGAGAATCTGCAAAGGGAAAACCTGCGTGAAAAGAAGCGTAACTGTATGCCTGGTTACGGGAAGGTAGAAGAGTAAATATAACCTGGGTTCCGTAAGGGATATAAGCATCAACACCCTGTAAGGGATAGAGCCATCAGCACTTATAATTTATTAGAATGAGGTTCTAATTGTAAGATGGTCTATAGCCCTTCTCATCAGAAAAATCGCTTGCGCGCATATGTACATGCGGTCGTGCATGCATATTCTTCGTCTCCAGGTAAACGTTTGAAAATGAGTCTAAGACCGCTTGCGGGAATAATGTATGTGTGACGAATTGCAACATTATTCCCCAAGGAATTTTTGATTACTTATTAACTAATTGTAGTATTTTTAAAGACGCGAGCGCATACGCCCACAAAACAAAACATAGTTAGTGTAGCGTCCATAATTGCATTGGTTTGCCTACCCTCCTTGTGGGCAGGGGTTGCCAACATAAATAAGCTGACAAAGTGTGTCTGGCCGCGTTGTAAAAGTTATGTAAATCTTCTCAGGGACGAAAGTTTTCCATAAAAGGCATAGTCTCATATAAGGTTTTTTTAGTCCAGGACGCAAAAAAACACATACTGTACTAGGCAGGTTCGTATGGGGTTGCCAGCAAACGCTTTCTTGCTAGCTTCTAATGCAGACCAAGACATGCCAGAAGGATTGAACTGAATAGAATGTAAAAATTCTTTTTGCTCTGCTTCCGTCCTGGCAGTAACGAGATTGTCGCTGATCTCGCAGAGAGTGAGGGTTTCTCAGTGACGCGAGACTATTACGAGCTCGGTGAGATGAGAGCCTGAGGGCCTTTCAAGGTTACGAGAACCAAAAAGTTCAACATGATGAGGTCCCATAGGTCTGAATGCACGAGAGCCCAAAGGCTCAACAAGTCGGGACCCCGAAGGACTGAAGTCACGAGAGCCTGAAGGCTCAATGCGACGAGAGCCTGAAGGCTCGGGGATCACGAGAATCAGAGGGCTCCGCATGACGAGGGTCCAAAGGCCCGAAGCCACGTGAGCCCGAAGGCTCACCGCGACGAGATCCAAAAGGCTCACGGTCGCGAGAACCGAGAGGTTCAGTGAGACAAGCACCTGGCGGTTCTAGGTTACGACAGCCTGGGGGCAAAACGAAATGTGAGCACGAAGGCTAAGCGTGATGAGAACCAGAAGACTCTGTATCACGAGAACCATAGGTTTCTGAGTATCATGGACCTGGAGGCCCAAAGTCGACAAGAATATGACAGCCCAAAAGCCTAGCCTAACAAGGGTTACAAGAGCCCGAAGGCCCAGCGTAGCAAGTGATGAGCGCCCCGAGAACCCAAAGGTTCAGCGTAATGTGGTTCACGAGAGCCCGAAGGCTAGAAGCGATGAGAGTCTGAAGACTCAGGGTCATGAGAAACCAAAGGCTCAGCGCGACGAGTACCAAGTACCGGAGGCTCGGGGTTACGACGGCCTGAAGGCTCTTCATAACAAGGGTTACAAGAGCCCGAAGGCTCGGCACAATGAGGACCCAAAGGCCCAGGGTTACAAGAGCCCTGAGGTTCGGCGTAACAGGAGCCCGAAGGCTCAACTTAATCGTCACAAGAACCCGAAGGTTCAAACAGGCATCTTACCGCAGGCGGATAAGAATGCCCATGGTGAAGAAGGGTTGGAAACTCCACTTGATAGGGAAAAGTTTAGCAGGTTCCTCTGGAGAGGGAGTCTGCTCTGTCACAAAAAGCTGATCACAAGCTTTCTTTTGCGAATGAGAGGAATGTTCTCCCGAAGGAGGCCATCGCCTAGAACTATGCTTTCCTTTCCTACAGCCCTAGGGTAAGAGGACCTTGCCTTGGATTTTGCTTTCCCCCAGCCCCAGGGGGAGAAGCACAGTCTTCAGTGACGAGATAGCAGTTGCTGATCTTTGTCGAGCTGTTAGCAATTCCCCACATAAATGGGAAGGTTGCTGAACAGTTGAAAACTCTCCCTCGGAAGCAAAAGTTGTCCAAGCCCTGGAGGCATACCTCCTGGCCGTGCTCTCTGCTTCCCTTCAACAAGCCTTGTTCTAGTTGAAAGTTGGCATCAAGTGCTACCTGAGAAATGTAGCCGAGGCTAGTTTCTGGATTCACCCCTTAGGGATCTCTCAACTGGAACATCCAAAGTATAAACTGCCCTTGTTCCTACGTTTGAGATTGTGGAACGAAGGAGAGCCTTAGAGTGAAACAGAGATTATCACTATCAGCAGGGACCTCGTCCCGTAGGGACCCGTAGGGAAAAGGTCATAACCAGTGAGCTGATCAGGAGTTGCCACAGGTAGGGAGCTCCCTTCAGCACAAGACTGTGACGGGGTATGTAGGCAGATTCCACAAGAACGAACGGATCTGCCCTTTCTACGTCGGCTGACTTAGCCGAACGAAGGAGAACTGAATTACTATCTTAGGAAATATAGAAATTATGAAAGAAACTCACTCGGGAGATTCACCGAACCCCCAGATGGGAAGGGTGTCCCCTGAGAGAACAGAAAAATAATACAGTAATGACTGCACACTCCCTTCGCCTGCTGTCATCGTCTTGAGAAGAAAAGCAGCAGCAAGAGAACGGTAAAAACAGAATTAAAAATCATAAATCTGCTGCAAACAAGAATACCCGGGAGAAACTTCAACCCTTGGTGGGAAGAGGGTTCCCCTAGAGGGAGTAGAAAAGGTAAAGACTATGCATTCCCTCTACCAGCTGAGTAAGGCCGTTGGCCCAACGCTGCAAGGAGTGTGGGGTCAAGAGCTGAAAATATCAAATTGCAAAGTTATTACTTAAAACTTAATTACTGAAGAAATTATTCGGGAGCCCAACCTAACCAGCGAACAGGAAAGGTGTTCCCTGCAGAGGATCTGCCAGTCATCAACGTAAGAGGGAGAGCGGCGTAGTAAGGGAGAAGGAGTGTCACCACAATGACGACTCCCTTGCGGCAGAAACCGAGTCCGCACTACACTGTCATACAAACAGGAATTTTAATAAAAGCTTAAATATGCAGTATATAAAAACATTACATGTGATCCAAGCCTAAAGTAAAGTGAACTAAATCACAGGTGTGTGAGTGGGAGTGGTAGCAAGCTACCCCCCCGCTAACTAGCGGTGTGGGTAGTTAACCCTCGCTAAATTTTAATGGCTCGTCATTTCAGCTCCGCCTAAAGTATAACCCCTAATAAATAGCGTGGTTTGTATTCCAGTTACGGAATAAACATAAGTTTAAGAATAAGAAAAACAGAATTACTGTAACTGTTAAACAATCAAATGGTAAGCCTTAACAGCGGGAGAGAGCGGCAGTGATTGTCCTCTACTGAGCCAGAAAGCAAAGTGGGTGCTCAGCCCAGGTGTGTGCGTGAGCAGGGTAGCTCGCTACCCCCACCACTCCCGCTAACTAGTGGTTGGGTGGTTATCCCTCACTAAAATTCTTTCAGCTTTGCCAAAAGTAATATCCCTATAAATAGCGTAGGGTTTGTATTTAGTGTTGGAACAATTGTATCTTCCAAAGCAAGAAATTTTTCAAAAGCAAAAAGAAATTGTTAGTAATAGTCATAATAATGTTCTCTTTGCTCTCATAACTCTACTCTTATTAATAGAGCTCCTACAATTACCTAAAACTTTTCAGTAATTCTCAGTTACTCAAATCCATTGAATAACACCTATAAATTCTATCTGAATATTCTCCACTTAGGTCGAAATGATCAACACTTACATGTGCATAAACCACCACCTCCTTGAGGAAAACCAAAAACAAACTTCCACACCATAATGAATGGTACTAACCAGAGGAAGTCAAAAGCAACTTTTTCACTAACATTTGACACTCTCACCACAGCTACACAGACTCTTAGTCTTCAAACTCACCAGATTGAATGATTAACAGACAAAAGTTTTCTGCCTGAGGATGTCAAAGGAATTTTATCTTTCACACTTGACACTTACCTACCACATCATCTACACACACCTAATTTTTTTTAAAGATAAAAGCAAAAGGGGTACACCAATGCACAAGCTATTTAGAAATGAGTACACATGAAGCAGCTAAAATGATCCACATTACCAACAAAGACTTGTGCCCTTATCCATAACAAATTTGATCCTAGATAAGTAGTTATTACTTAAAGGTCTTTGTAGCAGCATCCTTTTAGGACCCCTAGCTGCAACCAACCTTTCAACTTCATCTATAGCCTTCCTCTATTCCTATATCATTTCTTGCTTCTCGCTATCCAACCTCAAGACTTTTACTTAATACAACTGTGAGTTTCCCTTAGCTGCACTTTAATGTTGAGTGGCCTCCTAGGACTCTGCAGAAAGAGCTTATGGCCCCAACTCTATAATTCTTAAATTCAATTCAGGCTTTAGGTACATTACACTATTGTCACCATAACCTAAGTTTGTCACATCCTAGCATCTGAAGGTGTAACTTGCACATAGCCTATACAACCTACAAATTGCCTTTTGAGAGTCACATGAAATTTTACATATGAAAACGATTATAAAGTTTAGAAATAAATACATTAACATGATAAAGACAATAGGCTACACCTAGCAAAGCAAAGAAACTCATTGAAGATGAAATTATCAACTGTAGAAGGATAGCAAAGATGAAATTCAAATAAACCAAACTTGAACTAAATCATTTTTAGCCAGATGAAACACTTTGAAAATATAACCAAGTTACTTACAAACACCTTACCTTTTATTATCCATCCAGGTGAGGTACTGATCAACACGTGTGTAAATCCCTGGGTATTGCGCAGAACCAAGGTCATAACCAAAACTTACAATGCCCACTTCCCGTTAGATTCCCTCTTGACCAAAGCTAACATGTGTGAAAGAACCCATAAAATTATCACAAGATGACTTTACAAAACTTCTGATATTTTAATACAATTTTAAAGAGACTTTCCATTGCAAATTCTGTGGATTGGTCCTATTACAGGCTAGAAATATTACCTGCTTGTCTAATTAATCTTATATTGATGGACTGAAAATTAACTAAAGGTCAATTTAGCACTTGCCCAAAGCACATTGTTGATTATGTCCAGCACAGAGAATGCATTTTTTAATTCCATTTTGATAAAGGAAACTCAATGTAGGTCCAGCTGCTTCACCTATTCTGTATATGCCATTGCACTTTCTGCTCTGTACAACTTCCATGTTGGAGTCATGTTAAACTGATGATACCGTTCCTGTCTGAAATGCAAATTTCAAATATGAAAATTATGAATTTTCTTTAAAAATGTTATTTTTATTAGTAAAATAAATTTTTGAATATACTTACCCGATAATCATGTAGCTGTCAACTCCGTTGCCCGACAGAATTCTATGGAGGGATACGCCAGCTATCACAATACTAGAAGGGGGTGTACTTACCAGCGCCACCTGTGGCCAGGTACTATAGTACTTCTTGTTGACACCTCCTCAATTTTTCCTCGGTCCACTGGTTCTCTATGGGGAGGAAGGGAGAGTCAATTAAATCATGATTATCGGGTAAGTATATTCAAAAATTTATTTTACTAATAAAAATAACATTTTTCAATATTAAACTTACCCGATAATCATGTAGCTGATTCACACCCAGGGGGGTGGGTGAAAACCAGTGTACAAGATTAAAGGATAGCTAAGTATCCCATATTTCATATAACAGTTATCTCAAATAACAATGAAATAATAAGTACCTGGTAAGGAAGTCGAATTGAACCGTTACTCTGCCTCTTTTTTAAGTTCGTCTTCCTTACTGAGCGCAGCGTTCCTCTTGGAGGCTGAATCAACTCAAAGGTGCTAAAGTATATAGGGCTGCAACCCCTACTAAAGGACCTCTACAAAACCTCTAACCCAGGCGCTTCTCAAGAATGAATTGACCACCCGCCAAATCAAAAGGATGCAGAAGGCTTCTTAGCCTACTGTAACAACCATAAAAACAACAATAAAAGCATTCAAGAGAAAGGTTAAAAAAGGTTATGGGATTAAGGGAATGTAGTGGCTGAGCCCTCACCTACTACTGCACTCGCTGCTACGAATGGTCCCAGGGTGTAGCAGTTCTCGTAAAGAGACTGGACATCTTTAAGATAAAATGATGCAAACACTGACTTGCTCCTCCAATAGGTTGCATCCATTATGCTCTGCAGAGAACGGTTTTTATTAAAGGCCATCGAAGTAGCTACGGCTCTTACTTCGTGGGTCCTTACCTTCAGCAACGTAAGGTCTTCCTCCTTTAAGTGAGAATGGGCTTCTCTGATCAGAAGCCTTATATAATACGAAACCCCGTTCTTGGACATGGGCCTCGAAGGTTTCTTGATGGCACACCATAAGGCTTCTGACTGTCCTCGAATAGGTTTAGACCTATTAAGATAATACTTGAGAGCTCTGACAGGGCAAAGAACTCTCTCTAGTTCGTTACCTACCATGTTGGAGAGGCTAGGTATTTCAAACGATCTAGGCCAAGGACGTGAAGGAAGTTCGTTCTTAGCTAGGAATCCGAGCTGAAAAGAACATGTTGCAGATTCGGTCGTGAAACCAATGTTCTTGCTGAAGGCATGAACCTCACTGACTCTCTTAGCTGTTGCAAGGCAGACTAGAAAAAGAGTCTTGAGGGTAAGGTCCTTGAAGGAAGCTGACTGGAGAGGTTCGAACCTAGGTGACATAAGGAACCTTAAGACTACGTCTAGGTTCCAGCCTGGAGTGGATAGACGACGCTCTTTAGAAGTCTCAAAGGACTTAAGGATGTCTTGAAGGTCCTTGTTGGAAGAAAGGTCCAAACCTCTGTGGCGGAGAACTGAAGCCAACATACTCCTGTACCCTTTAATGGTAGGGGCTGAAAGGGATCTCTCATTCCTAAGATGTAATAGGAAGTCAGCTATTTGGGTCACAGAGGTATTGGTAGAGGATACTGAATTGGCTCTACACCAGCTCCGGAAGACTTCCCACTTTGATTGGTAGACTCTACGAGTGGAAACCCTTCTTGCTCTGGCAATCGCACTGGCTGCCTCCTTCGAAAAGCCTCTAGCTCTAGCGAATCTTTCGACAGTCTGAAGGCAGTCAGCCGAAGAGCGTGGAGGTTTGGGTGCAACCTGTCTACGTGAGGTTGACGTAGAAGGTCCACTCTTAGAGGTAGAGTCCTGGGGATGTCGACTAGCCATTGAAGTACCTCTGTGAACCATTCTCTTGCAGGCCAAAGGGGAGCAACCAGCGTCAGCCGTGTCCCTTCGTGCGAGATGAATTTCTGCAGGACTTTGTTGATTATCTTGAACGGTGGGAATGCGTAAAGGTCGAGATGGGACCAGTTCAGCAGAAAAGCATCCACATGAACTGCTGCAGGGTCTGGAACTGGGGAACAGTACAGCTGAAGTCTCTTGGTCATGGAGGTGGCAAACAGATCTATGGTAGGTTGACCCCACAAGGTCCAAAGTCTGTTGCACACACTCTTGTGGAGGGTCCATTCCGTGGGAATGACCTGATTCCTTCTGCGTAGGCGATCTGCTGAGACGTTCATGTTGCCCTGAATGAACCTCGTGACCAAAGTGAGGTTTTGACTTCTTGACCAAATGAGGAGGTCCCTTGCGATCTCGTATAGGCTCCTCGAATGGGTCCCTCCTTGCTTGGAGATGTACGCCAAGGCTGTGGTGTTGTCTGAGTTCACCTCCACCACCTTGCCCAGCAGGAGGGACTTGAAGTTCAGCAGGGCTAAATGAACTGCTAGTAGCTCCTTGCAGTTGATGTGGAGCGTTCCCTGTTCCTCGTTCCACGTTCCCGAGCATTCCCGTCCGTTCAAGGTCGCACCCCAGCCCGAGTCCGATGCATCTGAGAAGAGATGAAGATTGGGGGTCTGAATAGCCAACGATAGGCCCTCCCTGAGAAGGAGATTGGTCTTCCACCACAAGAGAGTGGTCTTCATCTCTTTGGTGACTGGGATAGAGACTGCTTCGAGAGTCAAACCCTTGTCCCAATGAGCTGCAAGATGGAATTGAAGAGGGCGGAGGTGGAGTCTCCCTAGCTCGACGAACAGGGCCAGTGATGAAAGGGTCCCTGTGAGACTCATCCACTGTCTCACCGAGCAACTGCTCCTCTTCAGCATGCTCATGATGCAATCTAGGGCTTGGCTTATCCTTGGGGCCGATGGAAAAGCCCGAAAATCCTGACTCCGAACCTCCATTCCCAGGTACACAATGGATTGGGAGGGAATGAGCTGAGACTTTTCTATGTTGACTAACAGACCCAGTTCTCTGATTAAGTCCAAAGTCCAGTTGAGACTCTCCAGACAGCGACGACTCGTGGAGGCTCTCAACAGCCAGTCGTCTAAGTAGAGGGAGGCTCTGATGTCCGATAAGTGGAGGAATTTTGCTATATTCCTCATCAGATGCGTGAACACCATAGGAGCTGTGCTTAGGCCAAAACACAGGGCTTGGAATTGGTAGACAACCTTTCCAAAAACGAATCTCAGGAAAGGTTGGGAGTCTGGATGAATAGGAACGTGAAAGTAGGCATCTTTCAAGTCCAACGAGACCATCCAGTCCTCCTGCCTGACCGCTGCTAGGACCGACTTCGTCGTCTCCATCGTGAACGTCTGCTTGGTGACATACGCATTGAGCGCGCTGACGTCCAGCACCGGTCTCCAACCTCCTGTCTTCTTAGCCACCAGAAAGAGACGGTTGTAGAAGCCCGGGGATTGATGGTCCCGGACTATAACCACTGCCTTCTTCTGCACAAGTAGCGACACCTCCTGGTGCAACGCTAGCCTCTTGTCCTCTTCTTTGTAGTTGGGAGAGAGGTTGATGGGAGATGTGGTCAGAGGGGGTTTGAGGCAGAATGGAATCCTGTAACCCTCCCTCAGCCAACTGACAGACTGGGCGTCTGCACCTCTCTTTTCCCAGGCTTGCCAGAAGCTCTTGAGTCTGGCTCCTACTGCTGTCTGGAGATGCGGAGAGTCAGTTTTTTCCTTTAGAGGCCTTGGAACCTTTCCTAGACTTGCTCCTGGAAGAGTCTGGACGGGAGCTTCCTCGGCTGGGGGCTCTACCACGAAAGGGCGGTATGAACCTCGTAGCAGGAGTATCAGCCACTGGGGTGCGATAAGTCCTGGGGACTTAGGTAGCAACCTTAGTCTTACGAGCCGATGAGGCTAAAAGATCATGTGTGTCCTTTTGTATCAGGGCAGCAGACAAGTCCTTAACCAGCTCTTCGGGGAAGAGGAACTTCGAGAGCGGAGCGAAAAGGAGTTGAGACCTTTGACAAGGTGTAATGCTGGAGGAAAGGAAGGTACATAGCTGTTCCCTTTTCTTAAGAACCCCTGACACAAACATCGACGCAAGCTCGCCAGATCCATCTCTAATGGCCTTATCCATGCAGGACATTAATAGCATGGCAGAATCTTTGTCCGCAGGGGAGGTCTTCTTGCTGAGGGCCCCCAGGCACCAGTCTAAGAAGTTGAACATCTCAAATGCTCTAAAAACACCCTTCAGGAAGTGATCAAGGTCTGAGAAGGTCCAGCAAACCTTAGAGCGCCTCATTGCTGTTCTACGAGGCGAGTCTACCAGACTTGAGAAGTCAGCCTGGGCAGAGGCAGGGACTCCCAAGCCTGGTTCCTCTCCTGTGGCATACCAAACGCCCGCTTTAGAGGTGAGCTTAGTCGGAGGAAACATGAATGAAGTCTTTCCAAGGTGTTGCTTAGTCTGCAACCACTCCCCTAAGATCCTTAACGCTCTCTTAGAGGACCTTGCTAGGACTAGCTTAGTATAGGTAGACTTAGCTGGCTGCATGCCCAGCGAAAACTCAGATGGCGGAGAGCGTGGAATGGCAGAGACAAAGTGGTCTGGGTATACCTCCCTAAACAGAGCCAAGACCTTACGAAAGTCAATAGAAGGCGGAAAAGACTTGGATTCATCCACGTCTGATGAGGGATCCAGGTGTGCCGCCTCATCATCAGACGCCTCATCACCAGAGTGTAGCGAAGAGATCGGAAAGGTATGCTGAACGGCAGAGTCAGCACGAGCTGGAACAACAATATTAGTGGTTTCCTCTTCAAGACTCTGTTGAGGGAACACCTGAGGCTCAGACTGCAAGGGCTGATCACAAGAAGTAGCAGAAGGTAGGCGCATGGGTGGAGGAGGCTGACTCCTAGCATGAGTGACTGAACTCAAGGGTTGCGCTTGCTGAGTGGTTGGCGGAAGCGGAGTAGCAAGTTCCTGAGGAACGAGTAGAGGTTCCTGCGGTGTGAGCGGAGAGCGATGAGGTAGAGGCTGCGCAGAACGTAGTAAATGTCTCGCGAGTTGAGGCTCCTGAGGCGCAAGGCTAAGGTGTTGTGGTGCTTGCCTTGAGGAGGGTTGAGCTTGCTGCAGCGAGAGCTGAGGAGACTGACTCATGGATGGGAGAGGTTGTTGTACCTCAACCGAGTGTTGCATCAATGGTGGAGCTGCAAGTGGAAGCGGAGGAAGAGAGGTATAAGCCTCCTGATCCCATTGCTGAGGTTGCCTTAAGGAAGGTGGAGGGAGCTGTACACCACTGGGAACAGTAAACTCAGAACGTGGCTCAACATCGTACGCCTGGCAGGCGGTACTGCGGTCAGGCGGAGCGAGCGCAGGCGGAGCGAGTGCAGGCGGAGGCGGAGGCGCAACCTTCTCAGCCCGACACTCACGCATCAAGACAAAGTTGTGACTGCATGGACTGCAGTAGAGCCAACTTGGGGTCGGCAGACACTAAGGTCTGCTGAGGCAAAGCCTTAACAGCAGAGATCTGTTGCGGCAGAACCTTACTCCTCTTGGGCGGAGTGCAGTCGACAGATGACTGCGGCGAGTCAGAGCTGAGCCAATGACTGCAGCCCGGTTGAGCACTCGCGGACTGGACTCTGCGTTTGAGTGGTCTAGAGACCTGAGTCCAGCGTTTCTTCCCTGACAATTGATCAGCGGACGAGTAAAAGACGGGCTCAATCGTCTGCAGGTGGGAGTGACGGTCTCTGGAAGACACGCCCGCAACCACCGAGGATACTTCTGTGCGCCGATCAAGGCCTGCCGAACCCTTTTGCCCTTCGACATTGCTTCTCCCCTGGGCTTGGGAGCTTGCAAGAGGTCCCGGACTGGGAGGACGACTGGCACGCACAGAAGTATCCTCACGCACCACACTGACACTGACACTAGCACTTGGCACTGCACTGACACTAGCACTCGTCACAGCACTGGCACTAATACCACCCACTGCACTCTTGACCTTAAGTTCCTTGACTTCGGCCATAAGAGACTTATGATCGCTAACCACTGACTCTACTTTATCGCCTAAGGCCTGAATAGCACGCAAAACAACAGACATATCAGGCTGAGGGCAAATAGTAGGTTCGGGGGTAGCCACTACAGGGGTAGGAAAAGGTAGGGGATCATGGGGTGAGGAAAAAAGTGAAGAGTGAGAAGAACTCCTCCTAACTCTGCCTCTCTCTAACTTGGTTGAATACTTCAGAAGACGGACAAAATCAAGTTCCGAAAGTCCGGCGCATTCCTCACATCGATTTTCTAACTGACAGGGTCTATCCCTACAGTCAGAACAAGCGGTGTGAGGATCTACCGAGGCCTTCGGAATACGCCTATTACAAGACCTACATTGCCTATGGGTGGGGGCTTGTGAAATGTCAGACATCTTGAATCCAAAGAGTTAGCCAAGTGGGGTTTCAAAATCAAGCAAAAGATCGTTAACCGTTAAATCAGTCTAAATAATAGCTATCTAAGCTAATATAGAAGTTTTCCAGTAAAGCGACAGCCGAAATCTGAGAGAATACTTCACCAAAAGCCGTGAAAATACTCGAAGATCATAAGCGTATCCCAGAACGTCTTGCCGGAAGCACGACAGAGGAAAAATTGAGGAGGTGTCAACAAGAAGTACTATAGTACCTGGCCACAGGTGGCGCTGGTAAGTACACCCCCTTCTAGTATTGTGATAGCTGGCGTATCCCTCCATAGAATTCTGTCGGGCAACGGAGTTGACAGCTACATGATTATCGGGTAAGTTTAATATTGAAAAAATATTTTTTGTTTACTCTTGAAAATACTCATTACAGTACTGAAATCATTTGCAATGGGCATACAGTACATTCATCATGAACAAACCAAATGGTCGGGATATTGCTCAATCTTGCTTTAGAATATAACACAGTAAAACTTATTTGATAAGTAATACAGTACTAAATATGCAGCTAAAATAATATAGACAAAATAAAAATCTATAATACAATAAGATATGATTCAGTTGTCAAAAACAGGGGCTAAGATACTCCTCAATTTATTGAGAAACAAAATTGATTAAGGAATTTAAAATATTTGGAAATAATTTGTATTTTTCCTAACCATACAAAATTGAAGCTCTTTACTATGGAGATACAGTATATTTCATCGAAAGCCAAAACTCAGAGTAAAACTTTTAGCAAAGTGTAACTACCCACGGCTAATTAGCAAGGGGGTAGGTCCAACCACCCTGCTCAGAGCTCACACTTGGTAGCCAAAACAGGCCACTTTACAATTGGAAGGACTTCCAGGATAAGGTGATGGCAGGCCAGTATGTGTAAAGAGCCTCATGTTTGTATGGTTCAGAAAATTAAGATTTATTTCAAAGTTTGTCATTTGTTCCAGCACCAAATGCAAGCCTTTCAGCTCTTTACTATGGAGACTTGCCTTTATGTGGGTGCAAGTCCAATACCAACTAGCTGGTCCCTGACCTGGGGCGGGACTTTCGTGCTTCGCACGAGCCATGAAAGAGAGTACCATATCACCTCGCTCTCTCTCAATGAGAGATAACATCATAAGCAATTGTGCTAAGGTGTGAGAACATAGCATTGTGACTCAGCCAGGTAAGGACATACGTTGGAGCCACACTCGTCTTTTACATGGACGTTACTCAATCCCTACTTCACTGGGAGATCGGGGACATAAATATATTGCATATATCAGGTTACACAAGGGACAATGGCACCCACCTGCAATCCGAGGTCAGCTTAAAGAGTTCCTCGGATGCTCAAGCCCCACAAGAGAGGAGAATGAAAGACAAAAAGGCCAGTCATGCAGATTCATATTAGACTTACAACTGGGTAACATCTACCCTTAACCGATAGCTACTTAGTCCTACAAGGGAGCTGAGGTGTTACTGACTACGTTTTATGCAGCCACCAAAGGACCTATGTGTCAAGGTTCCTGTGGGTTATGTCTAGCAGGTAGTGGGCAGTGAACATTGTTTGATGTTTCCACAAGCCCGCTTGTAAGACCTGCGTCACATTGAAGTTCTTTTTGAATGCCAGGTATGTGCTAACACCCGACATCATGAACTTTAAGTCTATGGTGAAGAGGATTCGAGTCTGAGTGAAGGGCTCATTCAATCCCCTTCCTGATCCAGGCGGAGATTGAGTTCTTCGTAATTCTGATCTTGACCCTGCATGTGCTTGCAAACAGTCTATTGACCTGAAGTACTGTACTAGACATATTTATAGCAGTCTGGGGACACAGATAATTACATGAATCAAATCTCATCCTTCTCTCATCCACACTAATTCAGAGCTTCATCTTCCTAGTTTCTATTTACCCTTATTACTCATAACTACTCACATTTAATCTTAACTCTTTACTTTCACACCTTTATCAGAATCTGCAATTTCTCTTCAATGTTCCCAATCAACACGTTATCAATTGTATATAACCCTTTTAAATACCATTTAGATCTAAATCTTATAGGTAAAAAAATTATACTTTCATTTACTGTACAGCAAAACTGGAATTCACTATTGGAAATGGATGAGTGCCGACATTTTTTACATTTTTCTCTGTATGACTAATTAAGGCTGCGGTATAACTTGCGTACCATTTGATTAAAATATGAACACTATTTCATTGTCTAAGTCTATTGTCCACTTTTGGGAGAATGAAGTTGGGTTACCGCCAATGAATTGTTTCCAATCGCTTGTGGAAGCTTTTCAGTTTTTTGCATAACGTAATCCTTTGTAAGAATTTTTAACCAATTAAGAGCTTCCATGTATTTACACATAAGTTCATAGATGTTACTTTACAACACTTCAGTTCCAGTATAACTCCTCCCACAAGAGAATGTCTCTCAAAAGAAACTTCAATCTATTCTAGCCTTGGGTAGTGCCATAGTCTCTGTACCATGGCCTTCCACTGTCTTGGGTTAGAGTTCTCTTACTTGAGGGTACACTCGGACACACTATTCTGTCTTATTTCTCTGTCTCGTGTTTTGTTAAAGTTTTTACAGTTTATATAGGAAATATTTATTTTAATGCTGTTACTGTTCTTTAAACATTTAATATTCCCTATCCTCCTCCTTAGACTCCTAGACTGGGTTAAGTCTGTTTGGGGTGCAGATATCTATGGTTATCTACGGATACATCCCTGATTATACATGATACCTTAGGATAGTAGTTCCGGGGGTTAGAACCCTGTGATACCTGACGGTAATTCTCTTGTAATATCACTCACAGAAATATTATACAGTAGGAAGCTGCCCCAAGGAACTTCCATCAGGACGACATGGTTCAAGCCCAAAAATAGATTTTTCCTTCATCAAAACCAGTTTTATTATTCCTTGTTTTCTTTCCTCACTGGGCTATTTTCCCTGTTGGAGCCCATGGGCTTATAGGATCCTGCTTTTCCAATTATGGTTGTAGCTTAGCAAATAATAATAATAATAATACTGAAATTTAGTGTAATTATATCTATTCAATAAATGACAAATTCGAAGATAATTTGTATTTTTCCTAACCATACAAACCTTAGCTATTTACATTGGGTTTACCTTTTAGCGCAGCTGAAATGGCGAGCCATTTAACGAGGGTGTATTATCCCCGCGCTAGTTAGTGGGGGGGGGGAGGTAGGGGAGTGGTAGCTAGCTACCCCCCCCCCTCACACACAGGTGAATGCTCACTTTCACTTAGAGGTAGGACTTGTCTTGGGGGACAGGGCTGGCGGGCAAATATGTGTAAATAGCTAAGGTTTGTATGGTTAGGAAAAATACAAATTATCTTCGAATTTGTCATTTGTTCCGTAACCGAAATACAAACCACGCTATTTACATTGGGTGACTTACCCCTTAGGTAGGGTGGAAAGTCCCCAGCCATACTGGCTTTGGCTTTACCCGGGGACTCAGAATCCGAGTGAGTTGCACTCGAGAAAAGGAGTCCCTGCACCTCACAAGTTCCTTGCTCCGCAAGGAACCGTGTGGCCTACGTAAGCTTGTGTGTGAAGGAAGAAGTGTGACCCGTCCTAGGCAGTTGACCTGGAGTTCCACAAGGAACTCTGGGTTAGGACGTTCCCAATACCACCTCGTCAGGGTATGGGGGACGCGACAGTATTGACTCAATACTCGGAACACAAGGAAGCATGGTTTACCTGCAGAGGTTCGAGGTCAGCTATGCAGAGACCAGGATGCTGCTTCCCCGTAGAGGGGATGATGAAGAAAGAAATAAGGGCCAGACATACTTCTTTCGTTCATGCAGACTAAAACCTGATAACAATGCCCTCAACCTTCTGCTACCTGTCCAAAAAGGAGCCTGAGGTTAGACCAGCTGTTGTGTAGCCACCACAGAGCGATAGAAAACGTATCGAAACTCCTGTGGGTCACGCCCTGCAGGAAGCGGGCTGCGAAGGTCATTAGACGCTTCCAGACTCCAGCTTGTAGCACCTGCGTCACAGAGTAGTATTACTCGAAGGCGAGGGACGTTGCGATTTATCCAACATCGTGCTGTAGGGCGACGTGACGGGGGAGGGTCTGAAGACAGGACGAGATGAATGTCCTTGAGTCCGGGCTGAAGAGGTATACTGGTGACTCTCCCCCCATGTCCTCCTTGTGTTCCCAAATCGGCTGCAACTGAGGACAAACTGCAGCTGTTCCCAAAGCTAACCTCTCGATTCCTTTATTGGCAAGAAAGAGAAGGTTTTGGGACATCAGATACAGAATGGAGACTCGAAATCTTGAAGGAATTGGACCGAAGGGCCGGGACCCCAAGATTCTGAGTCTAGCCAACAACTCAGGAGCAAACCTGAATGTTGCCTTCCCCCCTTCCTTAGAAAGGGCGGAGTCGTACGAGACCAAGAAGATTGCTTACACACTGGCCGCGGCCCGAGTGAGCAGGAGACCCAAGACGGAATACAATTAGAGGCCTGTCGTAAAGGGTCTTGAGAAGATCTCTTAAGGGACTAAAAAGTCCGAGCCATGCTCCAAGTTGGAGGTCTCACTCCGACTAGGGCAGGGACGATCGTAGCTTCGCATGAGCAATGAAAGATCCAGCGGGCAGGAAAATGTTATTCCTTTAAGCCTGAAGGTCAGGGAAATGCTGAGCGACAGGCTTCATTGCCGTGAGCGGAAAGGAGTTTCCTCCCGCCAAAAGGCAATAAGACCGTTATTGCTGGAGAAGAGGCCTCAAGGGAAGAGGTATATCTCCCACGGCACCAACCACCGAAGACTCTTCACTTCGCCTGGAAGACCCCTGCGGATGACTATCTCAGATGACGCGACCTCCGTACCGCGACTGTAGCGGGTTGTCTCTTCTTGAGGAGGAGGCGTAGTGTCTCCAGGCATGAAGCCGAAGCGACGCCCCGGTTCGTGAAAGATGTTGCATTGCGGTTGTTTGAGTAGTCTGTGCCGTGGGAGAAGCTCTCCCGGGAGTTCCATCAAGGGAAGCAGAGGGTCCAGAAACCGTTCTGCGCATAGTCCCAGTGGAGCTCTCCCATTGAAAGGTTGACAGACAACCTGGTCTTGTTGAGACCCATTCTCCACAGACAAAAAGGAGGGAAGACGCAGGCATCGAAGTTGTCCCACCATCACCGGAATGCATCTTGCCAGAGTCTCGGGGTCTGAGACTGGGGGAAAGAACAGCGGAAGCTTGAGGTTCCAAGCTGTTGCAATCAGGTCCCCCAGGCCAGGACTTGCTGGTTACTCAAGGCCAAAGACCCCCAGGTACACTCTCTCTACGAAGCTCTGCTCGGATAGTCGGAGAGAACATTCCTCTGCCTGGAATGAGAGAGCCGATGGTGGTATTGAGAGTATCTCAATCATCTCGGTATCTCTACTGCAAGATGTAAAGGTGTGAAAATGCATTCCCTGCTGGTTAGAACACGCCAGAATCATGAAGTCGACGCGCACGGAGCGACTCGGCAGGAGCTATAGGATCTGTAGAGGGGCCAGACTACGGCCCCTAAGCCTGCCTGAATGATGGAGAGGTATCCTTCAGGTCCTGACCATAGGCCTGGACCAGAACATGACCCCCCCCCCCTTTTCTTTGACGAGTCCGAGAACAGCATCAAGAATGTGGGGAAAGGACGAGAATATCCACTCCCATCAAGAGGTTCCATAGGTTAACACCCATTGCAGGTCTAATAGTTCCACTGGTCCCATAGGGGCCAGGAAGTCCGGTTAATCGTTGCCTGAAACCACCGGAACTTGGAACGCCCCACATGGAACTTATCCTGAGGCGACCGTTCGGAACTATAGACGGGTCAATGAGGAAAGGAGAACTAGGAAACGTTCCAAGGTAGGGCTGAAAGCTCTGCTTGACTGAGAACAGCCTTGCCACAGTCAACTGAAGGGAAGGCTCGGAGGAGGTGGCAACAGAATCTGGCGTCCCCAGGTGGTCACCCATCCAAGTACTGACCAGAACCGACGTTGCTTAACCTCGCTGGACGGACGAGAAGCGGGGTTTCCAACGTGGTAAGGCCGTTGACTCAATATCATGGCCAGATACTCCAGATGTTGAGGCAGAAGAAGAGAAGGCTCCTAGCAAAATACCATGAACCCACACTCATGGTAAGCATCCGGAAGCTTGTCCCGGCGCTGAAGAAGGTCGAACCCGAGCCTACCGGAGTTGACCAGACCTCCAAAAAGCGAAGGAGGCGGAAGCATGCACCTGAGCGGCCATGAGGAAAGCAGGGAGAGTTCTCTGGGGAAAAAAACCTGCGATGCCACGGCGGGATCGCCACACTGCATCATAAGCAGTAATACCTGCAGTCTAGGCTGAATTCCACGAGCTCCCTGGAAGATGGATGGAATGGAAACTGAAAGTACCCGTCCTTACGATCCAGGATTTAAGGAGTCCTGTCGCCTCGTTACCAGTCTGATCGATTCTGCTGTTCTACGCTGGACGAAGTTTGTTCGACAAACTTGATCAGGGCTGAGAGGTCGACTACGGAACTCCCGTCTCAGATACCTCTTTACAGGAAAGGATCGACTGAAGAAGCCGGGGGTGAAGCCGTCGATGATCCTATGGAGGACCTTCTCCCAAGGTATGGATCATTCTGCCCAAACGGGCAAACTCTTGCCGACCCTATGGCAAAGAGGTTCAGAGACATTGAATTCGCTGACAGAGACGGCAGGCGCGATATCCTTAGCTGATCACAGAGATCGTGCGGGAATAGGCATCAGGATGAGTAACCTTAAGTATCCTCCCAGCGTGAACCTGCAAGGGGGGGGGTGCCAATCCTAGAGTTCGTGAACTCTGCCGCGCCGGGACCCCGTCGGTTCGCCGGCGAACATTGGAGAGCATGTGCGCGGTCGCGCATGAGCGTAGACGTGCAGGCACGTGGGCGTGCGGTCGCGCAGGAACGTGGGCGTGTGGCCGCGCAGGCACGTGGGCGCGCGGGTGAGCACAGGCGGTCGGGAGACCGATGGCGCGTTCTGGCTAGGCGATAGCCCGCAGGAGAGTGACGGAGCGTTGGCAAGCGATGGCGCGTCGGCAAGCGACGGCGCGTTGGCGAGCGGTGGTGCGTTAACAAAACGCTAGCAAGCAGATGAAGAATCGCGCGGGTGCATAGGCGATTGCCAACGTGAGAGAGACTAGTGATGGTTAGCGCGCATCGTGCTAACGGAAGGCGCGCAGGTGCATCAGGAAGGTGAGCGCTGAAGCCAGCTGTTAATCAGGCGATTCTAGACGGTCAGAAACCCGTTAGCGCAAATTGGTGCGCAGCAAAGAAGGGCGCGCAGATGTGCGCTGGCGATTGAAGAAAGCTGGCGCACAGAAGGACAGAAGAAAAGGTGAGCGCTGGCGAGCAGGAGGAAGATCTACGACAAGACTCAGCTACTGGAGATCGTGGTCCACAGCAGGCGAGCGCTAGATCGCTACTGATGGTGGTCAGGGGAACTGACACGCGTGGCAGATCGATGGCGATCGTTGACGCGTAGGAGATCGCTGGCGAGCAGGTGAACGTTGACGCGTCTAAGGTTGCTGGCGAGCTGATGATCGCTGACGAGCAGAAGGCAACGCGTGGAAGCCTGCGCATAGAAGAAGAGTCCTTGACCCAGACCTGAACCGAAGTTCTAGGTCGTGAGGGCGAACGTGGGCGCGCAGGGCGCGTAACAGGAACCAACAGGAACAGCAGAGATGATCATCATGAGAGTGCTGACGAACAGGAGAGCGCTGACGAACAGGAGAGCGTTGGCGAACAGGAGAGCGCTAGCGATCAGGAAACGCTGATGAGCAGGAGAGCGCCTGTGCTCTAACACTGAGCAGGAGCTCGTTGTCCGTCGGGACACAGATGTCCGTCGGGAGACAGATGTCCGTCGGAAGATCGTTGCCTGTCCGCCGGGAGACTGATGTCCGTCGGAAGACCGTTGTCCGTCAGGAAGACCGTTGTCCGTCGGGAAGACCGTTGTACGTCGGGAAGACCGTTGTACGTCGGGAAGACCGTTGCCCGTCGGAAGACGAGGTCAGACTGCTGTCCATCTGCACCAGGGCGGATGAAGGAGTCGTAGGCTGCAAATGTAGATTCAAAAAGGGCGCCTCTTAGCACCCTTATAGGGAGATGAGAGGCCCTTACGACGAGGTGGACGGTGAGCCTTACGGCGAAGGAGGCCAACAGCAACAGCAGCAGAAGAATCCTCCGATGAGGAGTCTATGAGTGTACTCTCTCGCGAACGAAAGAGAAACACTTCGTACAAGAGACTGGTCAGCCAGTGACCTAAAAGGAGCAATTCTCCGAAGAAGGGCTCCTGCAGTTGCCCAGCCCCTTGAGCGAAACTGCAGGTGTGACCGCTCAGCACCAAGAGCATAGTCGCACGAAAAAAAGGCAAGAGAAGAACCCCCCAAAAGGGAAAAAACTCAAGCCTGGACAGGAAAAACTTCCCTCGGAAGGAAAGTTACCAACCCAAGGAGGCAAGCCTCCTGAGTTCTAAAATGAACTGGAGAGCTGTCAATCGTCACGGGAGTATTTCCAGTAGAAGGAGACGCCCCTGACGAAAATCCAAAGGGGAGGCAGCAACAGCCGAATCCCCAGGCCTCCACAAGACAGCTCACACCGTTGCCATATTACAGAAACGAACTAGATCGGTAACTGTAAAAAAATTAAATAAAAAACATTAGTACACATTCATTCCCCCGGGAAGGCTCCGAAGAGGAATCCCGAGGGAAAGGAACAAGAATTATACAACAGGCACGTGCCCTCACAACCACTTACACTCACGGAAGGAGAGCTGTAACCAAAACGGAATTATAACAATTATAATTATGAAACTAAGTAATTATGTAATTTAAAAATGAATGAACACTACAGAAAGAACGAAAACCCCGAAAGGAATCGTTCCACAAGCTGAAAAATTAACAACTACAATTAGATTCATAAACTTATTGAGACAAAACGTACGGCGTAGCAACCCCCCCACACGGGAAGGAAGCTACAAGGGTGTAGTAACACGTAGTAAAAGGGTGAACGACCTCAAGAGAGAGAGAGAGAGAGAGAGAGAGAGAGAGAGAGAGAGAGAGAGAGAGAGAGAGAGAGAGAGAGAAAGACCGAAGTCAAACTCGATCGCAACCCATAAAATTACGCCGTGGTGGCCTAACTGCCGAGGACTCCACGGAGATATCGTACACTACACACACAACTCTGAAAAGGAAACTTACTGATTCTATACTCAAATATATATACAAACATGAAAACATGTCTACATATATATTGAGTAAAAGAAAAGCAAGCGATTAAGTAAAGACAAAACAAACAATGGCTGCCAAGCGAGGACCAAGACAGAGACGTCTGTCCCAGTCCGAGCCAAAAGTGAAATTGAACATTCGCCTGTGTGTGAGGGGGGGGGAGGGGTAGCTAGCTACCACTCCCCTACCCCCCCCCCCCGCTAACTAGCGCAGGGGTAATACACCCTCGTTAAATTCTAATGGCTCGCCATTTCAGCTGCGCTAAAAGGTAAACCCAATGTAAATAGCGTGGTTTGTATTTCGGTTACGGAACAATTGATATTTAAAATCCTCACTGTTCATCTGAAAGTTAAATATATCATCAAAATAAAACAACATGGTTAGCATAGTAGTATTTGCCAGAACAGAAGAGCAATGAGATAAGAGATATTTATTTATTTATTCATTTTTTTTTTCTTTTTGCAAATGAAGCAAGCATCTGTGGACTAAAGACCATTGAGGGGCAAAATATATACAGTATTACAGGTATTTATCATGCTATACTTTGATCATTTAAGGTTAATTACCAGAACAATATATATTTCCAATTGGTTATTTAGTTTCTATTTATATGGTGGTGTAAAAAAACTCATGAATAGGTGATTTGCCGCAATAGCCTATTCATAGTAAGAAATAGATAAAGCATAAGTTTAGCTAACCAGTTAATATATGGTTTATAAACTTGGCTGAAATTAAACTACGATATATTTACCCTGCATTTACTAAATAGCAGCTATGTGTATAATCACTGGAATATAAAATATTTACAAAGATATTTAAACCAAATATGAATTACATTATGTTTCATTTAAGCTAAATGACAGGGTTTCTTGCCAAGATTGCCTGACCTGAAGGTGGCATAGGTTACAATACGGAAAAGGTCACTGCAACACCATAGACCCTACAAATAGGAAGTTCCTGGGCCCCTAGGTTAGGTTAGGTGGGCTTGGTTATCTTGCTGCATATCCCTGTTTTTTTCCTTTCAATAACCACATGAGCTATGTATTTTTCTAAGTACCAGAAAGTACCAGCAGTTTTGATGACCTTTGAGCATATCTACCATGAAGGCATGGCGTAATAAAATTAACTGTCTTAATTACATTACACGTACATAAACCTAAGTTTCCTTCCGAAATTCTCTATATCAGTTTTGTGGGGGGCGCAAACAATATTGGTAAAAAATGTATTAAAGAAAAAAGAAAAAAAAAACGAGAACAGGTAACAAAATTAGACGTTTAATTTATTTGGCATGAAATTAAACTCATAATTTTGCCCAATACCATAACCTACTTTAAATCAATACTATCTACCGGTACCTTATGGTACCATAGTTCTAAATTCCTTGTCTGGCCAACATTGCTGATCAAGTCACTTAAAAAACTATTAATGACAATAACCTCTTATAATAAAAAAAGCATTGGTCGTTAATACCTTCCACTGGCAAATTCATGGATTTTATTATAGTTACGGACAAAAAAAAGCTTTTCGACTAAACAGGCGTTTCCTATAGAAAAAGTCTGTTTTCTTCTAAAATGAAACTTAGTTGCACGACAGATAAAAACTTAAGGTATTTGTTTACAAGAGTACGCTCTCCATTTACTACAAAATTATTCATACCTGTAGCTCTCCTCTTCTTGTACAGTAATAATGAGGCTCTTTAAATGTTGGGAAAGCAAAAAATAGCAAGATATGTTGTGGGAGGGGGGAGGGGGAGGAGTTGGTGGAGGAGGTACTAAGCGACCTGAAACTGACATTGTCAACATAGTCAATCAAAGAGAAGTTTGTGACGTCAGCGGACATTTAATACATATTAAAAATATATACTAAATTACAAATGGATCAATTACTCAAAAGTGTCACTATTTGTGAATTGTATATTTTATTTAGTAATACTTGACAATTTATCTTATTTTTTTAAAGAATGGCTTTTACGAGAATGACTATTTTTGCAGCGTATGACTGGTTTCATTGGCGGGAAATTGGCGAGCATCCTTAGGCAGTCGTCAATAGATGGCGTTAGTGTAGCAAAACATCTAGGAAAACTAGTCATTCTCAAAATAAATTCTTTAAAATAATCACTAATATGATTTATATCAAATATTTATCAAATATAAAATATACAATTCACAAATAGTGACACTTTTGAGTAGTTACTCCCATTTTTAATTTAGTATATATTTTGAACATATATCATATGTACGCTGACGTCACGAACTTCTCTTTGATTATGTTGACAATGTCGGTTCCTGGTACTCGGTAGCCCCCCACCAACCCCTCCCCCTCCCCCCTCCCACAACATATCTTGCCCTTTTTTGCATTTCCGGTATTTAAAGAGTCTCCTAATTACTGTACAAAAAGAGGAGAGCTGCAGGACTACATAATTTTAGAGTAAATGGAGAGCATGCTCTAGTAAACAAATACCAAACTTAAATTATCTAGGAAATAATAATCAATGAGGTTAGCGTGCACAACTCAGCATGTAGCCTACCGCTTGTCAGTACATAAGAGCTTGATGTTTATCTTTTCCCGCGAGCGAAGTGAGCGCACAGTGAAGCAAAAACCATTAGATTTTTAAAAAAAATATCACCCTTCACGGACAGTCTAACAGGTTTTCAGTTTACTTGCTGTTGAAATGAAGGTCAAATTCAGTGAAAGTACATTATTCACTACAAGAAAACTATTTTTCCTGCACAAAATGTTGGGTAATTGTTTACAACACCACGCTCTCCATTTACTCCAAAATAATGCAATCCTGCAGTTTTCACCTTCTTGCACAGTAATTAGGTGGTTATTCAAATTCTGGGAAAGCAATAATTAGCAAGATATGTTGAGGAAGGGGGAAGGGGTTATAAAAAGAAAATAGCTTGGTTTCCTCACTAAACGACTTAGAACTAACATGTCAACATAGTCAACCAAACAGAATTCGTGATGCCAGTGTACATAAACAGAAGTTCGTGATGCCAGGGTACATTTGATATACTGTGTATTCAAAATATACTTAATTAAAAATGAATTAATTACTCAAAAGGGTCCATAAAATATGCAATTTACAAATAGTGACACTTTTGAGTAATCACTCAATTTTTTATAAGTACATTTTGAATATACAGTACAGTATATCAAATGTAAGCTGCCAACACGAACTTCTGTTTATGTACGCTGGCATCACGAATTCTGTTTGGTTGACTATGTTGACATGTCAGTTCCAAGTCGTTTAGTGAGGAAACCGAGCTATTTTCTATTTATAACCCCTTCCCCCCCTCAACATATCTTGCTAATTATTGCTTTCCCAGAATTTAAATAACCACCTAATTACTGTACAAGAAGATGAGAACTGCAGGATTGCATTATTTTGGAGTACAGTGAACCCTCGCTACTTCGCGGTTCGACCATCGCGGATTCACCACTTCGCGGATTTTTTCCATAACCCATATATATACAGTAACATATATATATATATATATATATATATATATATATATATATATATATATATATATATATATATGTATGCATGTATTTATGTATATATGTATGTATGTATATATGTAGGTATGTATATGTGTATACATTATATATATATATATATATATATATATATATATATATATATATATATATATATATATATATATATATATATATATATATATATATATACACACACACACACATATATATATATATATATATATATATATATATATATATATATATATATACACACACACACACATATATATATATATATATATATATAACGGATTTTGAGCGAAGCGAAAAATCTATTTTTGGGTGAGATAGCCATGGCGTCCTGATGGAAGGTTCCTGTTTGGTAGCTTCCTTGGGTATAAGACTACTAAGATATTCCCAGAGAATTTAACCACAGGTTATCACAGAATTCTAACTTCTGGAGCGAGTATCTCAAAGGTTTCCCTTTAAGACATCGTAATACAACAGGGGACACGCATGTCTGAACGTGCCACATAGCTATCTTCACCCCGAACAGAGTTAATGCTTCGGTGTGTAAGGGCTGAGAATAGCTGGGAGCCGTTCCACAGCTAATCTCACTCGTGGCTACTACTGATACTCGAGACGTAAACAAACGGACGCCATTGCTCTGATGACGTCACGCGCGTCTCCATCCTGAAGCCAGTTGCTGCCCATCACCATGATACAATTGTG